>NW_011643662.1:0-203 GCF_000512975.1 Sesamum indicum
TAAATTTGCTAAGCATAATAATAATTACAAGTTAGTATAAAAGGAAAATAAATTTGCTTTAATAAAACCATACAAAACTGCTAGATTTTGAACGTTATCTGAATTCCATGAAATTTGACCCAAACGTAGGTATGCACCTATGCATTTGTGTGTTAAATTTTTTAAGCGTAATAAAAACTATAAGTTAATATGAAAGGAAAACT
>NW_011643663.1:0-203 GCF_000512975.1 Sesamum indicum
TTGCAACTAGTCGTGCTTTGTACTTATTTATTGAATCATCTGGATTTCACTTTGGCTTGAGTATCCATCTACATTCCACAACATTTTGTGAAGGGTGATATGGAACCTTTTATGACGAACTAGAGCAGAGTACTCCTCTTCTATCGAATAAGGCTCGTTTCCAGTGATCTAGCTTCAATGCTTCTTGCACTGTTCTGGGTGCT
>NW_011643664.1:0-203 GCF_000512975.1 Sesamum indicum
AAGTCGGGCTCAAGAGGGACCCAACCTAGGTCTGATTGACCCAATAAAGAAAAGTACATTGGTCCAATCCAAGCCAATCTTAGGCTGATCCCAACTATCAATTCTTGGGATAGGCCCAACCCAATGACCTACAACCTTTTTATTAGAATAAATGACCAAAAAACCAATTAGATTTGTCGAGAGGTATTTTATTCTGATAATTA
>NW_011643665.1:0-203 GCF_000512975.1 Sesamum indicum
ACACATCAGCAACCTTTTGAGAAGAGTTGAGCCATCTTCCAAATCCATATTATCACCCATGTCAATATTAAGTTGTACGTCGCGAAATTGTTCTTGATGATTTAAGATGTGATCAACAATCATTGACAAACTTTCTTCATCAAAAATTCTTCCTTCCAATACTCGGAGCTTCGGCAATTTAAGAAGATGAGTGATGTCATCAA
>NW_011643666.1:0-203 GCF_000512975.1 Sesamum indicum
AAATGCATAGGTCTAGATTTACATATGGGTCAAGTTCATGGAATTATGAGAACAAAGTTTAGATGCTTCTCACCGTCTTATTAAAGAAAGTTTGTTTCCCTTTCTTACTAACCTGCAGTTATTATTACGCTTAACAATTTTACCACACAATTGCATGGGTCTAGACCTGTGTTTGCGTCCAGTTTCGTGGAATTTTGCGAAAA
>NW_011643667.1:0-203 GCF_000512975.1 Sesamum indicum
TTTTTGAAGAATAATAGGCTGCCCCTGATATAGCCACGGACCTCCTTCAATGACATCTTCCATAGCAACTATTGATTTGAATTGGAAGAAAAAGAACCCATTATTTGTACCAGTGACCTCCTTTAAGTCCGACCATATCGACTTTGCAAATTCCTTTAGATGGTGAAAGTACGGTCTTTTTCCAAGGAAATATCCCACCGCGG
>NW_011643668.1:0-203 GCF_000512975.1 Sesamum indicum
ACAAGTTATTTTAAAAGGGAAACAAACTTGTTTTAATAAAACCGTGCAAAAGAGCTAACTTTTGGACGTTCTCAGAATTGAACGAAACTTGACCCAATCGCAGGACTAGACCCATCCATTTGTTTTGTAAATTTTCTAAGCGTAATAATAACTAGAAGTTAGTATAAAAGCGAAACAAACTTGCTTTAATAAAACCGTGCAAA
>NW_011643669.1:0-203 GCF_000512975.1 Sesamum indicum
TGCTAAAGAGACAATGTTTTGACTCATTCAACCATACAAAAGATGTTTCAAGAAAGGAGATTAATTTTTCTACTTAGGAAAACGAAAGCTAAAAACATGTAGGTCATTGGGAGAAAAAGAGAGTGGGGAGCGTAAAGTATCCATTTAACTGACCATTGGTTCAGGACTTGCAGCTGATGAAGTATCGAACAGTGAATTCTCGG
>NW_011643670.1:0-203 GCF_000512975.1 Sesamum indicum
ACCACCAACAGACAGCCCACCTCTTCCTCCACCGCGGCGTCGCCGCCGCGCCGCCGCCGGCCGGTAGCCAGGAATATTCTCGGCGCGTAGAGCCACACGCGCACCACCAACAGATGCGCGGTTGGAAGACCATCACAACCATGGTGGTCTCGCACTGAACGGCCACCCGACGCCGCTGTACATGCCCTCCATAGTTGCCTGAA
>NW_011643671.1:0-203 GCF_000512975.1 Sesamum indicum
TGTTTTGCACGGTTTTATTATAACTAGTTTGTTTCCCTTTTATACAAACTTGTAGTTGTTATTACGCTCAGTAAATTTACCACACAAACTGTTGGGTCTAGACCAACGTTTTGGTCAAGTTTCGTTGAATTTTGAGAATTTTCAAAATTTAGCTGTTTTGCACGGTTTTATTAGAGCAAGATAGTTTTCCTTTTATACAAACT
>NW_011643672.1:0-203 GCF_000512975.1 Sesamum indicum
GTAATTCTATGTATTGTTGCTTAATTAAATTATATAGCAACGATAAATTGGTAGAAAATTCATAGAAATGAGTTGAAAATTATATTTAACAAATATTATGTTAATAAAGAGGAAAAACGAAGATTTGTATTTCGATATAAATGAAATATTAAAGAATTATTAGAAATTGTACAAATGATATTCAATATTATATTTAAAAGAAA
>NW_011643673.1:0-203 GCF_000512975.1 Sesamum indicum
TCGGACCACCATTTTGCCAATACGACCACTCGTTTTGGGGTGTCTCGTCGAGATCTTCGCATTGGAAACGGAGCCACGCGGCCACTCCGAGGCTCCAACCGCGGATTGGCGCGGTTGGGGGGGCGAAACTTCAAAAGGCCATAACTTTGCGTAGAGACGTCGGATTGGGGCGATTTTTTTTTTGATTTTGGGTATCTCGACGA
>NW_011643674.1:0-203 GCF_000512975.1 Sesamum indicum
TTGTCCCATGCGCAAATCTGACAATGTAAGTTCTCCTAACCCGGCCAGTTGTAAGTTTGTTTCCCGATTTCCGTTTGTACTGTGCATCCTCCAAAATGAATACCATAGCGTTAGTACACTCATTCATTACTGTATTGTGACACGCTTATGTTTACCGTTCTTCATATAAGTTTTGTGTTATGGATATATTCTATATTGCATTA
>NW_011643675.1:0-203 GCF_000512975.1 Sesamum indicum
AAACCGCTAAATTTTGAACGAAATTTGACACAAACATTGGTCTACAACCAAGAATTTGTGAGTTAAATTTGGTAAGCGAAATAATAACTACAAGTTCATATAAATGGGAAACAAACTTTGCTTTAATAAAACCGTGCAAAACAGCTAAATTCTGAACGTTCTCACAATTCGACGAAAATTGACCCAAACGTTGGTCTAGACCA
>NW_011643676.1:0-203 GCF_000512975.1 Sesamum indicum
CCATCAGGTCCCGGGGCCTTGTCATCTGCAATGTCAAATACTGCTTGCTTCACATCATCCGGAGTAAACGCTAATATAAGATGACCAGCCTCTTCATTCGAAAGAATATGTCTTGCCCACGGTCTGAGAAAACCAATATCTAGCGTTATCTGACGTCTGTTACCGCCCAAAAGATTTTGATAGTAAAAGACAAATTCATTGAT
>NW_011643677.1:0-203 GCF_000512975.1 Sesamum indicum
TCCTACTATCCACGGGTCATCCACACACTGACCCGCAAGTATCCTTAGTGATCGCCATAACTCACGCCGCTCAGCAATTTCATTGGCACCATACACAAGAATAATAATCACATTCGTTTGGAGTGCTCTAACAGTTACACGAGAGTGTACAAATTGATCACCCAACTCTATCACATTAACATCAAGAATAGTATCGTCCCATA
>NW_011643678.1:0-203 GCF_000512975.1 Sesamum indicum
CTTTTCTTGTTGGCGTGCTCATTATAGGTATCCTGAACTATCAGAAGAAGCTCTAACGGAGGCGTGCCCATGTTGTCGTCAAAATTGCAACTGTAAAGCTTGTTTACAAAGAGTTAATCTTCTTGAGGTTGTGTTTATGGTCTTCATGCTATGTGCTAATTCTTAACTTTTGATTAAATGTTTTCCCTCAACACTTTTCTGAC
>NW_011643679.1:0-203 GCF_000512975.1 Sesamum indicum
ATTATTTCAACATAAACAACATATTTCTATCAAATATAAGAATAATAACCAATCAATTCTTTCTTTTTTTCCCCTCCTTATTTGGTAATGCAAAAACTTTACTGAAAGGATTAAATATACTAATCTGCCTCCGGTCAAGGCATTTTCTTGTCATTTAGAATTTACAACATTTATGGTACTTAAATGTGAAGAGTTATTATTTA
>NW_011643680.1:0-203 GCF_000512975.1 Sesamum indicum
CCACACAAATTCTTATGTTCAGACCAACGTTTTGGTCAAGTTTGATCGAATTCTGAGAACGTTCCAAATTTTGCTATTTTGGACGGTTTTATTTAAGAAAGTGTTTTTTCCTTTTACACACACATGTAGTTTTTATTACGCTTAGCAAATTTAATACACAAATTCTTGGGTGTAGACCAACGTTTGGGTCAAGTTTCGTCGAA
>NW_011643681.1:0-203 GCF_000512975.1 Sesamum indicum
GACCCAAACGTAATTCTAGACCCAAGAATTTGTGTGTTAAATTTCTAAGCGTAATAGTAACCACAAGTTAGCATAAAAGGGAAACTAACTTGCTTTAGTAAAACGTGCAGAACAGCTAAATTTTGAACGTTGTAAAAATTTTACGAAACTTGACCCAAACGTAGATCTAGACCCAAGCATTTGTGTTATACATTTGCTAAGCG
>NW_011643682.1:0-203 GCF_000512975.1 Sesamum indicum
GCTCGGTTTATGTCAGAAGGGGGGTTTCCGGGGTGAATAAAGAAGAAAAGAAAGGGAATGCCAATGCAATGACACCAACCCCATCCAATGCCGTTGACTTGGGGTCAACAATAGGGAGATAGAGCTAAATGACATTCATTCAGTAGATCACTAGTCGTTAAGGCTGTTAAGAAGGAAGACCTAATCGAAAAAAAAAGTCGTTG
>NW_011643683.1:0-203 GCF_000512975.1 Sesamum indicum
TGACATAGATATAGAGAGAGACAATTTGATACACAATTATTTTGTTGTTAATTTTTGGTAGTGACTACTTTTTCAGTTATGTAATACCACAATTAATTTCACAAGATGTAATTAGGTATTTGGTAAAATTATAACCTCATATCAAAACCTAATTTAATAAGATCATTTGACAAATTGCAAAATATTTAATTACTATGTAAGTT
>NW_011643684.1:0-203 GCF_000512975.1 Sesamum indicum
AAAATGACATGCATGAACTAGGCCATATCTCTCTAGTTAGGATAAATAGATTGGTAGACTCAAAGAGTCCAGCAATAGATGATTTAAGTTTACTAACTCATGAATCCTTTCTGAGAAGGAAGAAAGCCATGAAAGCACTTTGCAGGACAAAGAATGATTTTCAAAACCAATATATTGGATTGGATCCTAAATAGACATTTGTA
>NW_011643685.1:0-203 GCF_000512975.1 Sesamum indicum
AGGAGGCGAATAGGTCCAACCCCTGCTTAAAGACCTCTATAGAGTCCATATCAGCTTTGCAGAGCAGCAATAGATCATCTGCAAATCCAAGTTGAAATAATCGAGAAGGCTCACATTTCCAATAAAAAGAAAAATGCATGTCCTCATCAATCATCTACAGAAGAATCAAATGCAGAACCTCCATTACGAGAACGAACAGATAT
>NW_011643686.1:0-203 GCF_000512975.1 Sesamum indicum
TCATGCCACAAAGTAAAAATACTTTGATCAGCTAACTTCGGGTTAGTGATACTATGTGTTTCAACGGAGCTGATCAATGTGCCATATAAACCAGAACTATATGTTCTCATTCTTTCTAAAACTTGCTTCTGACCAGTTTTATATGTTGTAAGGTACAGATATTCGATACCATTTTCATTCATGGTTTCAATATGAAAACCATT
>NW_011643687.1:0-203 GCF_000512975.1 Sesamum indicum
ACGGGATAGTTCAATCTGGACTATACCGGATCATAAGGGGCCATGGGGATGGAGGAAACTCTTGCGTTTGCCTACTTGGATACGATCTATCGTTGAATACCGCATTGGTGAGGGGAGTGAATTTTATTTATTGAAGGATCCATGGCACACCCTTGGACCACTCATAGACAGATTCCCACGAGGGCCTTCCAGATTGGGTATGC
>NW_011643688.1:0-203 GCF_000512975.1 Sesamum indicum
TATTAATCACAAAATCATTGCACTAATAAAATTACATAAATAAAACACAATGGGAAATGCTGCAAACCTTCGTTTCTCCAATAATAGCAATGGGTTCAAAGGAGTAGCAATAGTTAACCTGTTCTTGATGCTCACAGACAGGCTTCCCCCAAAGCATCGAATAGCAACCAACAACTAAAACAACTTTAAACTCTATAAAATTC
>NW_011643689.1:0-203 GCF_000512975.1 Sesamum indicum
ATTTTCTAAATTAACAAATTATTGATTAATTTTTATAAATTAGTAAATATATCAATTATTATAACTCATTGGTTATAAATATAACAAATTAATTTGGTTCGTGAAGGAAATATTTGACATTAAATACTTATAAAATATATTTTCTTTTTTAACAAGAAAGATAACGGAGTATTTAGGGAAGAAGGAAAGGATAAAAAAGATGC
>NW_011643690.1:0-203 GCF_000512975.1 Sesamum indicum
TTTAGACCAACGTTTGGGTCAAGTTTCATCGAATTCTGAGAACGTTCAAAATTAAGTTTTGCATGATTTTATTAGAGCAACTTCGTTTCCCTTTTATACAAACTTTTAGTTATTATCACGCTTAAAAAATTCACTACACAAATTCTTAGGCCTAGACCAACGTTTTGGGTCAAGTTTCGTCGAATTCTGAGAACGTTCAAAAT
>NW_011643691.1:0-203 GCF_000512975.1 Sesamum indicum
GATAATATAGCCCTAGCAGCGTTAGGGGGTGCTACAGAATGTGACCAGTTAGATATAGTATTGATAACGAATGATGTTTTGAGAAGTTGTATGGAAACATACTCCTAGTATTTTCTTGACGTGTATGGAAATATCCCATTAACTCAAGTACTTTGTAGGACGAGAGTTTGTCATATAATAAGGGCCAACATGTTTCAGTGAAA
>NW_011643692.1:0-202 GCF_000512975.1 Sesamum indicum
GTGGCTCGATGGTGGCTCCATCAATATGCACATTGTTTCTCAATTTCAGAGCTTCGGTCAATGAACCAAACACTTTCCTCTATTTCTTATGTGCAGGCAATGCTTTCTGGTGAACCAACTATTGTTGATGATGCTGCTGCTGCTCTGCTGAAAGCTATAGTTACTAGGAACCCAAAAGCAATGATCCGATTACACAGTACAG
>NW_011643693.1:0-202 GCF_000512975.1 Sesamum indicum
TTGTTTACTTTCATACTAACTTGTAATTATTATTACGCCTAGCATGTTTACCACACAAATGCATGGATCTATACAAACATTTAGGTCAAGTTTTGTTGAATTTTCACAACGTTCAAAATTTAACTATTTTGCACGATTTTTTTAAAGAAAGTTTGCTTGCCTTTCGTACTAACTTATAGTTTTTATTATGCTTAGAAAATTT
>NW_011643694.1:0-202 GCF_000512975.1 Sesamum indicum
TGTGGTTGCGGGTCACTATATGATTAGCCCATTGGGATATTTGGTCACATATATGCTGAGAAAATGGCCAATGACCTTGATATTCAACAACTCAGCCACAACCTCAATTGAGATTGGGTGCAACCATTCCACAATGGTTGCTCAACTGCATGCACTACATTGTGAAACTGATCTGCCAACCCAAACACATAATCGTACCACC
>NW_011643695.1:0-202 GCF_000512975.1 Sesamum indicum
TTTTATGTGTTTTAATTTTGTTATTATGCTTCTTATTTGCCGCTTCGCTAGTGTGTTCGTGGACCGTACCATAGGATCCTTCAAGTGGTGTCAATATTGGAAATGTCTACCAGAAAGCCAATTAGATTGGGGGTATTGGGAACCGTTTAGTAATCTTTATGAATGTAGTAAACATTCATCTATGGCACAATGTGTTTTTTGT
>NW_011643696.1:0-202 GCF_000512975.1 Sesamum indicum
TAGACATGCTTTGCTTTATTTGACTACTATTTTTGGTTGGGAGGTGATAGATTCTGATCTTGATATTATTTTACCAATATAACTCACAATAATTATTCTAAAAGTTTTTAAATGCCATATTATTATAATTATCTTTAATTTTATGGATTATTCCTCTTAGATGGCTATATTTGCAGGGTGCAAGTTCAGTGTATAGTAGTAG
>NW_011643697.1:0-202 GCF_000512975.1 Sesamum indicum
GCTCCATCTTCCTGAGCATGTTAGTAAAGATAATATCTACAGAACTACCATTATCCATTAATAGTTTATGCACCTGGTAGTTCACAATGTCCATCCGAATTACCATTGGGTCGTTTTGATATACCGCGCTGAAACTCAAGTCCTTATCCCCAAAGACAATATCCTCTTGAGGTTCCACGCATAGGACCTGTCCTCCATACCT
>NW_011643698.1:0-202 GCF_000512975.1 Sesamum indicum
CAAATTCTTGGGTCTTAACCACTGTTTGGGTCAAGTTTCGTCGAATTCTGAGAACGTTCCAAATTTAGCTATTTTGCACTGTTTTATTAGAACAATTTTGTTTCTCTTTTATACAAACTTGTAGTTATTACTAAGCTTAGTAAATATACCACACAAATTCTTGGGTGTAAACCAGCGTTTGGGTCAAGTTTCGTCGAATTCT
>NW_011643699.1:0-202 GCF_000512975.1 Sesamum indicum
TTACAAGAACGGATTTCTAAAGATGCAATGGGGGATAAGCTTAAGAGAATTCGAACGCCAAAAAGAAAAATTCGAAGAAAAAGAACAAAAAGAGAAAGAAAAACAAAAAAAGAACAAAAAGAAAAAAAAAAAAAAAGAGATCAGTATTCGGCAAAGAAAAAAAAAAGAGATAGAACAGCAATCCCCACCGAGTTTTGATAAC
>NW_011643700.1:0-202 GCF_000512975.1 Sesamum indicum
TCAAACTGTCAAACATCACATGGTCCTGTTATTTTGGTACGTTGCTATTTCTTGTTTGATATTTCCCCTTATTCTTGTTTCTGGTTTATTCTAGGCTTAAATACAGCATTAGTGCTGTTGCAGACAAAGGTCTAAAAAAGTCCCTCTTTACATCTGCACGCTTGAAGAAGGGAGAAGTGCTATATGTTGAGACTCATTCCCG
>NW_011643701.1:0-202 GCF_000512975.1 Sesamum indicum
CAATAAGTTGCAGTAATCCCAAATGCAAAACTTCCATAACAAGAACAAAGAGATAGGGCGATAGAGGGTCTTCCTGTCTTAGTCCACGTGCTCCTGCAAAGAAACCGTGAGGGTTTCCATTCAGACCAATCGAAAAAGCCGTCGTCGTTACACACTCCTCAATCCACCTGGTGAACGTTTGGGGGAATCCAAATAGTTGCAA
>NW_011643702.1:0-202 GCF_000512975.1 Sesamum indicum
TTCTTCCCTATAGGTCGCTTGTGTAAGTGCTGCTCTCAAGGACACCAAGTTTGGCGCGTAAGGGCGCAAAGGTCTTTTTGACTTGTTGTCAAGACAACTTGCTCGACGGTCCGATTTTCCTCATGCTATATATCTGCTAAAACCCTGTGCATCTGCTATGAGGGTATTTTCTCCAGCAAAGTTAAATTTGTCCTGTAGAGTT
>NW_011643703.1:0-202 GCF_000512975.1 Sesamum indicum
TAGAAAGGGGATGCGCTCAAGCATGCGAAGAAAGCTCTTCGAGCTTCTCTTAATAAACTAAACTAGAAAGGGGCTTCTTCAAGTTCCGCTTGCTGCTTTTCATTTTGATAGGAGTAGGTGCTTGCTGCTCGCTCGCTGTCTACTAAATGAGCCTTCACTGCCCGCCCGGCCCCTATCTTTAATCTTAAGTAAAGTGAAGTCA
>NW_011643704.1:0-202 GCF_000512975.1 Sesamum indicum
TCTTACTCAACCCTTTTGATTCTCAAATAATTTTTAACAATATGAAGGTATCCGGCAACACAGAATCTGCAAACCAAATCCAAATTCTAGCGCCCCCAACCGTTAATAAACGAGTACACATTACTAACTAATATGCTTCACTTGTAGAGTTAAATATAAACACACTACAGTCTTAGGCCAGCATTTTAAACTGCATAATACA
>NW_011643705.1:0-202 GCF_000512975.1 Sesamum indicum
CTACATGCTTTGACTGCACTCGACAAGGCTTATGATGAGCATGTCTGTGATACGATCACATCTCGCACAAATCCAATATATAGTCATCATATGCACGTGACTGTCGTGATTCCTCAAGTCTAAGGACTACTTCCTTACTATCATACCGACCAAGCCTTTAAAACTTCCATTTCACGATCCTTATAAGTCAGTTCAGTGAATT
>NW_011643706.1:0-202 GCF_000512975.1 Sesamum indicum
TGTGATCTACCCCAAAATCTTACAAAATACATTCTTTAATACACAACAGTTAATTTAAAACTTATCAATACTTAAAAAATGGGTGAATAGCAATTTATCCCCCTGTGATATTGAAATGAACAGATTACCCCTTATAAAAAGAAATATAGCAATTTACTCCCCAGTACATTTTAAAAAGAAGCAATTTACCTCCTTATATAGG
>NW_011643707.1:0-202 GCF_000512975.1 Sesamum indicum
TTAAATTTTGAACGTTCTCAGAATTCCATGAAACTTGACCCAAACGTTGGTTTAGACACATGCATTTGTGTTGTAAATTTGGTAAGCATAATAATAACTACAAATTAGTATAAAAGGGAAACAAACTTGTATTATTAAAACCGTGACAAACAACTAAATTTTGAACGTTTTCAGAATTTCACAAAACTTGACCCAAACGTAG
>NW_011643708.1:0-202 GCF_000512975.1 Sesamum indicum
ACCCAAAATCGGGATTACCGACACTTCGCCCACCACAAGCTACTAATTTCAGCGTCGCAAGCCACAAGCGGTGACAAGCACCCCCGACCGTCGAATCCCGACGGCACCCACATCGGTCCGCTTATGCGGGAGGAGGCCGACAAGCATAAGCGGACCGACCGACCAACCTTTGCTTGGACGGGGCTTGTGTTGGCCATGTTTT
>NW_011643709.1:0-202 GCF_000512975.1 Sesamum indicum
CTTCAGGTTAATGATCGCCTAACAAATAACTCATTCAGATAAATAATTGATGAAAATGCCCTTATGCAAATTAAAATGCCATTAGGACCTTAATGTAAGTATTGTAATGCGAGATAGAGTTCATTGTTATTTTAATATTGACTGTAGGGTGAACTTATAATAGTTTTTTTATTAGCTGAAATGAATAGTGATTGTAATTGTA
>NW_011643710.1:0-202 GCF_000512975.1 Sesamum indicum
CGAAGTTGCTTTACTAAAACCATGCAAAACAGCTAAATTTTGAATGTTCTCAGAATTGCACGAAACTCGAATCACACATAGGTCTTGACCCATGCATTTGTATGGTAAATTTGCTAAACGTAATAATAACAACAAGTCACTGTAAAAGGGAAACGAACTTGCTTAAATAAAACCGTGCAAAAGAGCTAAGTTTTGAACGTTC
>NW_011643711.1:0-202 GCF_000512975.1 Sesamum indicum
AACAAAGCATAAGACTGAATATGAAAGAAAGTCGAAAACTACTTAACTTAAGACTGAACTTTCAGTATAGGAGGAAGATTGAACTATTTAAGTCTATGATATTACCACGAGGAGGATCTTCATCTCAAGCCTAAACTAAGATTCGTAGCAAGTCGGCAAATGTCCTTAGTGACCTTCGGGAAGGTATTAACCAATTCTTTGA
>NW_011643712.1:0-202 GCF_000512975.1 Sesamum indicum
ATCCACTACTCTCTCTTCCCTTCTCCATCAAGTTCTTCTTGAACAAGTTTCAAGAAAAAATTAATTAAATTCGATTCACTAATTTGAGAGTGAGAATCGAATCCATTTTGTTCAATAAAAATAGTTTCTACTGCCAAATCTCAAGTCATCTAACAGTGGTATTGAAAATTATGCTTCCGACGTGTGATGTCGATGAAGGAAA
>NW_011643713.1:0-202 GCF_000512975.1 Sesamum indicum
TTTACGAAACTTGACCCAAACATAGATCGAGACCCAAGCGTTTGTGTTATACATTTGCTAATCGTAATAATCAGTACAAGTTAGTATAAAAGGGAAACAAACTTGTTTTAATAAAACCGTGCAAAACAGCCAACTTTTGAAACGTTCTCAGGATTCGACGAAACTTTACCCAATCGTAGGTCTAGACCCAAGAATATATGTG
>NW_011643714.1:0-202 GCF_000512975.1 Sesamum indicum
CCCACTAATCGAAAGAGAGAGAAAAATTAGAAGACCGACTTTAGGGTGTCTTTCTAGAAAAATTATCGGGACACCCAATCTCTTTTAATATAAAAATAAAGCATGTATAATTCAGCCCAACCCAAAAAAATTTATATAGCAAATTGTTATCAAAGAGAAATAAAATCCAAACAAAATCATTAAGGCTCAAATAAAATAAAAA
>NW_011643715.1:0-202 GCF_000512975.1 Sesamum indicum
TTTTTTGTAATTGATTGTTCTGTAACTTTTGGAATTTTATTCTGATTGAGGTTTCTTTTGTTTTTGTGGGTGTTGTGCAATTTGACTTAATTATTGGAACTTGGTTTTTGGATTTGATCTTTTGTTTCTAGTTAGATTGTAATTATTGGTGGTTGTTTGTGATTGTTGATCGTTTCTTCTTGGTAATGATTTTTGAGTTTTC
>NW_011643716.1:0-202 GCF_000512975.1 Sesamum indicum
TAAAATGGAAACAAACTTGCTGTAATAAAACCTTGCAAAACAACTAAATTTTGAACGTTCTCAAATTTCGATGAAACTTGACCAAACGTTGGTCTTGATATAAGGATTTGTATGGTAAATTTGCTAAGCAAAATAATAACTTCATGTTTGTATAAAAAGGAGACAAACTTGCTTTAATAAAACCGTGCAAAACAGCTTAATT
>NW_011643717.1:0-202 GCF_000512975.1 Sesamum indicum
ATGGTAAGATATTCATTACACCAAAATCTACAATAAATACATTGAGATTCTATCTCAAACCCTTTTACTAATTTAAACATCTGAGGCTTTTAGTTGTAAACCTCTCAAGCCTAATGATTTGCTCTTTTCTCAGGTCCGAAAACCATTTCGAGAATGCGAGGTAGCTGAGCGACCGGGATCAGATGCCAAAACTATAAAAATT
>NW_011643718.1:0-202 GCF_000512975.1 Sesamum indicum
AAAGGACAATTCTTAATTATACCTTCATTTTGGGTTAATTTCACTTTGCACCCCCAACTAATTGCAATTAACTTTATACCCCCAAACTATGAAAAGATACAATTTGCACCATCGATTAAGTGCGCGTTTGGCTATGCTTATTAACAAGATTTTACAAGTTCATACATAACTTAATTATAAGGTGCAAGATCCTCTTTTTTTT
>NW_011643719.1:0-202 GCF_000512975.1 Sesamum indicum
TTAGCAAATTTTACCACACAAATTCTTGGGTCTATACCAACGTTTGGGTAAATTTCGTCGAATTCTGCGAAGGTTCAAAATTTAGTTGTTTTCCCCGGTTTTGTTAAAGCAAGTTTCTTTCCCTTTTTTAAAAACTTGTAGTTATTATTATGCTTATGAAATTTGGCACACAAATTCTTGGGCCTAGACCAACGTTTGGTCA
>NW_011643720.1:0-202 GCF_000512975.1 Sesamum indicum
CATGGTAGCAAACCTGATTATGGAAGATATGTGCCAGCGCATAATTAGTCTAGAACTCCCTAGCTCTGTTAACACACGCGCATTATATAGACTATGGCGGATACCTTGGCCTGTCGAGGGAGACACCTGATGAGGGGCATTGTTGTAACATGTTTTTCCTTTATTAATGAAAATTACATTTTACCAAAAAAACCGTGCAAAA
>NW_011643721.1:0-202 GCF_000512975.1 Sesamum indicum
CCTTGTGATTATCCTTATGCTTTAATCCTGAGTGCCAAACATTCCTTAAGCAAGGACTCCTTTCGCAGGTCCGATGGAAGTGGATTTTCCATGACATATGCCTAGGTTCAGAAATCAAGGATAATCCTTCAATTTTCACATTCAACTTTAATCGATTGTATTCCATTAAATAAATCTCAAAAATAAAGAAAATGGAAAATGG
>NW_011643722.1:0-202 GCF_000512975.1 Sesamum indicum
CACTTAAATGATTGAAAAAAAAGTGAAAATAAGCGAGAAGTATTTGGACTTATAACTTCAACATCAAAAGGTGTTCAAGCCAGTTAGCTATAAGTGGGTGTTTTTACTAAAGATAAGTGAACGAAATGAAATTGTAAGGTACAAAGCTAGACTTGTGGCCTAAGGCTTCACTCAAAAGACAATAATTAATTATATTGAAACA
>NW_011643723.1:0-202 GCF_000512975.1 Sesamum indicum
CCAGTGCTAATTGCTTTCTGATAACCATCCCATGTATTCATAGCATTTTGGATTTTGGTATATTTTCTGATCTCATATTGCTTTTGAGCAGTATGGGTAGTTGGATTACCTTGAAGGTCCTTTTCTATTTATTTTTTGTTTTTCTTTTTAAGGAATTGAAGGCACGTTTCTGAATCAGGTAAATTGCAGGAATTGAAGCGCA
>NW_011643724.1:0-202 GCF_000512975.1 Sesamum indicum
AAATTGGGAACATATTATTAGTTCTCATAAATATTGATTTTTATGCATAGAAATAAAGAAAAAGTCAAAAATATATATGAAATATTTCATTCTTATAAATATTGATTTAGTTATAAAGAAAGTAAAAAATCATAGGAACCTTTGAATTATTTAAATGTATAATCAGAGTTTATTTAAATTAAAAAATACAAATAAAATTTTA
>NW_011643725.1:0-202 GCF_000512975.1 Sesamum indicum
TGTTACTAAAAATTGAATTAAAAAATTTGAAAGAAAGGAACAGAAAATTATAGATTTAAAACAAGAAATAAGAGATAAAAAAGAAATAATATTTTCCTTTGTGTTATTGATTCTCCGCAATTGGGTGTCTCGGAAGTGTACATTTCTTCTCTCTAGTAAAGGGGTTTTTCCCCTCTCTCTCTTCCATCATCAACAAAATTGA
>NW_011643726.1:0-202 GCF_000512975.1 Sesamum indicum
ATTAAACGCATCTTCTTCCGTTGCTCTTCGTTTCTACCGAACGATTTTTGAGTTTTGAAGCTGTCTTGCCGTCTGCAAAGCCTCCACCGAAGGTGAGAAACAGTTTCTGTAGTTAACGCGAGTCATCAGCTCGCGTTGACTATGTCCCTGCCCTTTGTACATACCGCCTGTCGCTCCTATCGATTGAATGCTCCGGTGAAGT
>NW_011643727.1:0-202 GCF_000512975.1 Sesamum indicum
GAGAAGACTGGCTCCTCTGTGTAGAACAAAGCACCACTCGCTTTGGCATGCACGATTTACAACCTTTGGAGGCACCGAAATGAAATTATTTTTTAAGACAAAGCACCATATCCTGAGGGTCTTGTTATGTTTTTTTTTTTTTTGGGTGAAATGTAAGTTTTCGTTCATTTAAAAGTATTTACAGTGTACTCCCGGCATACCC
>NW_011643728.1:0-202 GCF_000512975.1 Sesamum indicum
TGTCAATCCTTGGCAATGGGTAGGGATCCTTTGGACAAGCTTTGTTCAAATCAGTGAAGTTCGTGCACATGTGCCATTTACCTTATGATTTTGGCATGACCACCATGTTCAACAACCGTCAGTTTATTGTATTTCGAAAACATACCCACCTTTAAGCAATTTGCTGACCTCTTCTTCAATAATGTGGTTCTTTGTTAGGAAA
>NW_011643729.1:0-202 GCF_000512975.1 Sesamum indicum
CTATTGTTTGTTCACCAAATCTTCTTCTGCAGGTTTTATTGCATTATTAGTTTATGTAGATGAGATTTTGAGTGCAGGTCCATCAGCATCTCAAATTATAGAAGTAAAGTGTTATTTAGACAAATTATAGACAAGAATCTTGGCCCAGCCAAATACTTCTTAGGCTAAGAAATAGCCAGAGGTCCAGAAGGACTGCACTTAC
>NW_011643730.1:0-202 GCF_000512975.1 Sesamum indicum
AAATCATCCTTTAACAATTCCAAGAACCACTGCCATGCTTCCCTAGTTTCTCCATAAACCACAACACAAGCAAAAGGGTACAAATTATTTGGGTCAATAGAAACTGCAGTTAGCAAAACACCTCCATAGGAACCCTTTAGATGACACTCATTCACCCCTATCATAGGTCTACAATCAGATAAAAACACTTGCCTAAAGCATC
>NW_011643731.1:0-202 GCF_000512975.1 Sesamum indicum
TCTTTAAAGCAACTTTGTTTCCCTTTTATAATAACTCGTAGTTCTTATTACGCTTAGGCAATTTAACACACTAATTCTTGGGTCTAGTCATACGTTTGGGTCAAGTTTCATCGAATTCTGAGAATGCTCAGAATTTAGCTGTTTTACACGGTTTTATTAAGACAAGTTTGTTTCCCTTTTATACTAACTTATAGTTATTATT
>NW_011643732.1:0-202 GCF_000512975.1 Sesamum indicum
GTATTTTTATTAAAAGGTTGGGGGGCAAAGTGCAAATGATTGCATACGTTGGGGGGCTGTTTGCATTTGACTTTTATAATTTTACCAAATCCAAAATCATCCTAAGGCGTGTGTACACACGCGGATGTGATATTTCATCATTATTCTCCGAAAAGTGTAAAGTGCAATAAAATCTAAAGGTTGGGTGAGAAAGTGTAAAAAA
>NW_011643733.1:0-202 GCF_000512975.1 Sesamum indicum
GGGAAGATAACTTTAAAACATTAATGTATTTAAGAATATTTATTAAACATATTACACAAACAAAAGAAAGAATTACCGATGTTTAATCGTAAAATATTGTATATATACATTTTTTTTAATCAAAAGTGGTTAATAAATTATGAAAGTATAATGGCAATTATAAATTATGAAATTGAATGTATAATAATATTTAAATATTTTT
>NW_011643734.1:0-202 GCF_000512975.1 Sesamum indicum
ACGACCGTAGGCCAGAAATAACCCTGCCTCAAAATCTTCTGCGCCAGCGATCTCCCTCCTGAATGATTTCCGCAGCTGCCTTCATGTATTTCTCTTAAAACGTACTGCGCTCTTTCTGCATCCAGGCATTTCAGTAGAACGCCTTCCGGGGTTCTTTTGTATAGGTCGTCCCCGATCATGGTAAAACGATTAGCTTTGAACT
>NW_011643735.1:0-202 GCF_000512975.1 Sesamum indicum
TATTCTGCTTTTGTGGTCGATAAAGCAAGAATATGTTGTAGTTGAGATTTCCAACTACAAAAATTTTGGCCTGAGAGTTGAATTTGGCCGGAAATGGACCCTACAAAAATGCAAATGGACCCACCTTCCATCGGAAAGTTGAATTTGGCCGGAAAAGATGGTGGAAAATGCATAGCATATGGCTGCAACTTGCAGCAGATTT
>NW_011643736.1:0-202 GCF_000512975.1 Sesamum indicum
GCGGGTCGCGCGAGACCCGACCCGGATCGCGCACACCGACTGGAAACCCGGACAATCCCCACCGTTCGATCGGAACGCACACCGACGAGATAAGGCCACGTGGCCCAGTATTTACCGTACAACTGGGTATTATAAATAGACCCCGACACGCCATAAATGAGGTAACTGATATGCATTAATTGAGACCGAACTCCTAGATCGA
>NW_011643737.1:0-202 GCF_000512975.1 Sesamum indicum
GAGTCTGACGCATATTTTTCTCTATCAACGTGTCTTTGGCCTAGGAATTGACTTGAGCGTCGGAGAGACTTCGTCGGGAACACTCCCGGCTGGCTTAACCGTTCCCTTTGTGTTCTCAAGAATTGCAGTTCGAGGGACGAGGTCGGATCGCGGGTCGAGGTTTCGATCACTCAGAGGATTCGATAGACTTCCCTTGCACTTT
>NW_011643738.1:0-202 GCF_000512975.1 Sesamum indicum
ACCCATGTATTTGTATGGTAAATTTCCTAAGCGTAATAATAACTACAAGTTAGTGTAAAAATGGAAACGAATTTGCTTTAATAAACCGTGTAAAACAGCTAAATATTGACGGTTCATAGAATTCTACGAAGCATGACCAAAACGTAGGTCTAAACTCATGCATTTGTGTGGTAAATTTGCAAAGCGTAATAATAACTACAAG
>NW_011643739.1:0-202 GCF_000512975.1 Sesamum indicum
TGGTCAAGACCAACGTTTGGGTCAAGTTTAATCGAATTCAGACAACGTTCAAAATCTAGCTGTTTTGCACTATTTTATTAAAGCAAGTTTGTTTCCCTTTTATATAGACTTGTAGTTATTATTACGCTTAAAAAATTAACAACACAAATTCTTGTGTCTAGACCAACGTTAGGGTCAGGTTTCGTCGAATTCTGATAATGTT
>NW_011643740.1:0-202 GCF_000512975.1 Sesamum indicum
TGGATCCCAAGCCCACTAGGAAGGGATGTACCAAAATTCCACTCGAGAGTGGTGGATTTTGTTGAAATAGTGGGAGAATTGAATGACTAAAAGACCAAGTATTAACACAAAATAATATTGAAATAATCTACTTATTCTTTCTACTCTACGTTTAGAACGCATATCTTCGAAACATTTTCCAATTCATTTTTTCAGATTTATT
>NW_011643741.1:0-202 GCF_000512975.1 Sesamum indicum
CGGCGATCTCAATTTTAGTTCCCCCCTGTCCTTGTAAATATATTTTGGCTCTTCCATTCTTTGAATCTGACGAACCATCAACGTGCAACAACCATCTCTCATCCTCCGCCTGTTGTTCCCCTGCGAGCTCCACCAGGAAGTCAGCAAATACTTGAGCTTTTATAGCACTTCTGGTTTGGAATTCTATATCAAACACCCCTAG
>NW_011643742.1:0-202 GCF_000512975.1 Sesamum indicum
TAAAGAGATTAGGCTAGGATCTTCCCTTATTTCAGGCAGCGTAGATGCTCATGGTGCGGCATACTTGACTCGCAAGAGAGAACGAGTATTTGACTTTCTCTGAGTATGTAACCCTTCTTAAGGTATCTTTAATACCCCATGGTTTCAAGATAGTGCCACAGCTTCTGATTCATGTGCATAGGCTTAGCGGCTTCTTCCTTGA
>NW_011643743.1:0-202 GCF_000512975.1 Sesamum indicum
ACCCAAACGTTGGTCTAGACCCAAGAATTTGTGTGGTAAATTTGCTAAACGTAATAATAACTACAAGTTTGCATAAAAAGGAAAACAAACTTGCTTTATTAAAACCGTGCAAAACAGCTAAATTTTGAACGTTCTCAACATTCGACGAAACTTGTCCCAAAGTTGGTCTAGATCCAAGAATTTGTGTGGTAAATTTGCTAAG
>NW_011643744.1:0-202 GCF_000512975.1 Sesamum indicum
ATTATGTGATTTTATTGCATATTCAGCAAAAAGGAAGATTACAAGGACGTTTCTGCAAAATTGACAAAGTGTGCCCACGCTTAATGGAGTAGTCAACTCGGGATAAGGATAAGCACGAGCGATTTCCCCATGAGATAAAGGAATCAAGTGTTTAGATTTAGAAAGGATTCTTTAAAGCTTATCTTTTGTAATTTATTTACCT
>NW_011643745.1:0-202 GCF_000512975.1 Sesamum indicum
AATTTATAATATATATAATTTATACCTATTAAAATATATTAATAATATATATAATTATAATTTATAAAAAATTTTCAAAATTATAATTATAACCCCTACCGCTGCCCACTTTGCCCCCACCCCCACTCCCTACCCCTCACCGCCCGTCTGGGCGACGCAATCGCCCTCGCTGGAGATGGCAAGTAGTTATTTATAAATTTTA
>NW_011643746.1:0-202 GCF_000512975.1 Sesamum indicum
CTAAATTTGGAACGTTCTCAGAATTCGACGAAACTTGACCCAAACGGTGGTCTAGACCAAAGAATTTGTGTAGTAAATTTGCTAAGCGTAATAATAAGTACAAGTTTGTATAAAAGGGAAACAAACTTTGGTTTAATAAAACAATGCAAAACAGCTAAATTTTGAACGTTGTCAGAATTCGACGAAAATTGACCCAAACGTT
>NW_011643747.1:0-202 GCF_000512975.1 Sesamum indicum
TTAGCAAATTTACCACACAAATGCATGGGTTTAGACCTACGTTTCGGGCAAGTTTCATGTAATTTTGAGAATGTACAAAATTTAGCTGTTCTACACGGTTTTATTATAGAAAGTTTGTTTTCCTTTCATACAAACTTCTAGTTATTATTATGCTTAACAAATTTACCAAACAAATGCATGGGTCTAGACCTACGTTTGGGTC
>NW_011643748.1:0-202 GCF_000512975.1 Sesamum indicum
CCTTGAAGATTACTCAGCAGTTTACTATCTTTTCTTGAACTTGTGTTCTGTTGGTCTGATAATAAGCTTTTTAGTACTCTGCTTTTCTCCAATGAAATTTATAACGACTCCCAGAATGCTTTTTAGTACTCTGCTTTTCTCTATGTGTTTTTATGCATGCATATAATTGGAGATGTTATCCAATGTGAACATGTCCTTGCTC
>NW_011643749.1:0-202 GCF_000512975.1 Sesamum indicum
GGGTTTAGACCAACGGTTGGGTCAAGTTTCATTGAATTCAGTGTACGTTCAAAAGTTAACTGTTTTGCACGTTTTATTAAAACAAGTTTGTTTCCCTTTTATACTAACTTGTAGTTATTATTATGCTTAGGAAATATAGCACACAAATGCTTGGGTCTAGACCAACGTTTGGGACAGGTTTTGTTGAATTCTGAGAACGTTC
>NW_011643750.1:0-202 GCF_000512975.1 Sesamum indicum
GGCAGACAAACTTACTTAAATAAAACCGTACAAAACAGCTAAAGTTTGAACGTTCTTAGAATTTGACAAAATTTGACCCAAACGTTCGTCCAGACCTAAGAATTTGTGTGGTAATTTGCTAGGCATAATAATAACTACAAGTTTTTATAAAAGAGAAACAAACTTGCACTAATAAAACCGTGCAAAACAACTAAATTTTGAA
>NW_011643751.1:0-202 GCF_000512975.1 Sesamum indicum
ATGATTTTGGTTTTGGCGCTTTATCCATATCCAAAGATGTTGTAAGTACTCTAGTGCATTAAATTCTTTAACTATCTTTTCCTATCAATTATCTTTAATTTTGGGCCATGTGGATAATAAACGACACATTTCCAATAGATAATTAATGAAAAAGGCCATGTGCCCATTAAGTGGATGAGACCAAAAGTGCTACTTTTTTTAA
>NW_011643752.1:0-202 GCF_000512975.1 Sesamum indicum
GATGCATCTCGAGGCTCGATGTAATTGAGGTTTGAACCTTCTTCTCTTCCTCAACAGGGCATTCGAGAGCAGCTACTTCTCTTCCTTCTGTGGTATTTGTCCCTGAGACTAGTGCTACTCCCTGCCTTCCTTTGTATTCATCCCATCTGAGATCGAATGAGGGTAATTCTTTATAGATCAGATCTGCAGCGCTTACTGATTC
>NW_011643753.1:0-202 GCF_000512975.1 Sesamum indicum
TCATTTACATCATGATCTCAACAGAAACCTACTACACCAGATCATGATTTTTAGAGATGTTGACCCAAAAATTGGATAATATTAATCACTAAATGATTGCCCTAGTACAATTACATATATAAAACACACTGGGAAATGTTGCAACTTTCTTTGCTGCAAAAATGGAACTGGGTTTAAAAGAGCAGAAATAGTTAAGCTCTTC
>NW_011643754.1:0-202 GCF_000512975.1 Sesamum indicum
AAAAATTCTTGACCAGGGCATTAGACGCTCTGTTGGGGTGTATGAGGGAATGAAGGGTGCCTGCAGGGAGCAAGCAATCATACCAGAAAGATACATTACCAGCTCCAAGGCTCCAAAAAATGTTCTCCTAAGAGATAGATTTCATGCTACAAATTCTTCTCCAAATGTTAGAGTACTTCGATTTAGCTTTAGTAGAGGCAGG
>NW_011643755.1:0-202 GCF_000512975.1 Sesamum indicum
AATTTGACCCAAAAATTGGTCTAGACCATAGAATTTGTGTGGTAAATTTGCTAAGTTTAATAATAACTACGTTTTTGTATAAAAGAGAAACAAACTTTCTCTAATAAAACCGTTCAAGAAACAGCTAAATGTTGAACGTTACCAGAATTCGACGAAACTTGTCCCAAACGTAGGTTTAGACCCAAGAATTTGTGTGGTAAAT
>NW_011643756.1:0-202 GCF_000512975.1 Sesamum indicum
TGAACAAAGTCAAGTATCCATTCAGAATCTTCTCAAACAAAGTGAATGGATCCTTATTGTAAATTCCATGACAGGAAAAAACACTGAGTTCGCAGAAAGCTTATTCGAGAAAAAGAGGATGTTAATATGGGAAAATAAGCTGCCAGTGACTGAAGCCACAAGAATGAAGACGTGCAACATGTTGCATGTTGGGAAATGGCAT
>NW_011643757.1:0-202 GCF_000512975.1 Sesamum indicum
CACCGAGTTTTGATAACGTAAGTGGTGGTGGGAAATGTCGAGCTTTCTCCATTGCTGGAATCCCCTTTCGCTGTGGAGTATCTCCCAAATTTGAGTTTCTTGATCCGATTGGATTTGTGGAGATTATTAACTTACAAGTTTGAGAAGAAGGGGTTAATGATATATCCATACATATCCTTGATAAGACGTACGTGACTCGTTC
>NW_011643758.1:0-202 GCF_000512975.1 Sesamum indicum
TAAGTAACTCAACTCAAAAGGAGATCATTTTCTGTGTGATACAAGAAGAGGTTCACACACAAGAAGAAAAATAAACAAACCGAGAACATAACACGATTGCTAAATCTATCATAACTGGAAGTGAGACACCGTTGGAGGACAATTAATAGTGCACTACGTATTGAAGCTTGTTTGGCAAAACTCAACCGTTCAAGAGTAGAAA
>NW_011643759.1:0-202 GCF_000512975.1 Sesamum indicum
TAGTATTATCTATATATGTCCCCTTTATTTGTGGCTTTACTATTATATAAATTTGTGGTTCATGCTGACGTTGATTTATCTTGAAGTATATGAGTGATGAAATGATTTGATTGATTGACGATATTATGTACATAGAATGAGGAAATGCGTTGAAATATTATGTTTGTTGTTTGATGTGTTGTGGATGTCTGAAAATGAGAAT
>NW_011643760.1:0-202 GCF_000512975.1 Sesamum indicum
TGGGCACTGACTATGCTGCTTATGTGGGCGCTGACTCTGATGATGACATCACTGCTGACTTATGTGATGACATTAGCACTGCAGGGAAAAAACCTGCAATTTTGGTACAAAATAAAAAAACTGTGTGATGAAGAGAATGGACCACAAAAATTCTCTCTCTAAAAATATTCTCTCTAAAACACACACTAGCACACCATATCAA
>NW_011643761.1:0-202 GCF_000512975.1 Sesamum indicum
GGCTATTTGATCCACCAGGACCGAAAGTAGACTGGTCTTCACTACTTTTGGGATCTCTCAAGATACCACGACATCTATTCATCTTATGGTTTGCTATCCAATTATCCAATTACACATGCCTGGAAATTACACACACCACAATTATATTCAATTTCCACCACTCCCTCATTTCCACATATCACCATTCTTGTAAGCAACTAGT
>NW_011643762.1:0-202 GCF_000512975.1 Sesamum indicum
GGTCTAGATCAAAGCATGTGTGTGGTAAATTTGCTAAGCGTAATAATAACTATAAGTTAGTATAAAAGGGATTCAAACATGCTTTAGTAAAACCGTGCAAAACAGCTAAATTTTGAACGTTCTCAGAATTTGACGAAACTTGACCCAAACGTAGATCTAAACCCAAGCATTTGTGTTATACATTTGCTAAGCGTAATAATAA
>NW_011643763.1:0-202 GCF_000512975.1 Sesamum indicum
AGTCGAGGGATGCTGACATCTCCCACAATAGGATCCACAGGTACAACAAAAGGCCCAGAAGCAACACTATTTTAATTTGCCATTTCTCACGTCAAAGCTCAAGTGTTCCCACAAACGGCGCCAAGGTGCTTACTAGAAATTTGACCACACCAGAAGGGTCAAAGGACCTTAAAAAATAAGCGTATGCTTAAGTTAGTAAGAA
>NW_011643764.1:0-202 GCF_000512975.1 Sesamum indicum
GCATATTGATACATGGGTTGAAGAAGGGATTGTTTGCGTCAGCATTAGCTAGAGATCCTCCTGGAGACGTACAACAATTGATGTACTTAGCTCGAAAGTATATCGACGAGGAAATTAATGGAAACAAGGATAGAGAATGGGATAGAGGTCGAGATCGAGATAGGCAAATATGAAGAGGAAGAGATCGAACATCCCCTAGTAG
>NW_011643765.1:0-202 GCF_000512975.1 Sesamum indicum
AAGAAACGAACAACCCACCATCTTTAAGGAAAACCCTAAAGAAATTAAAAACTGGAGGGGGGAAAAACGTGTTGTTCTCTAGACATCTTTTACCCAAGAAAAACAAGAGAACACTTCTAAAACTTGATTCTAGGAAAAACCAACCAAGAAGACAAGAATTGAACTATTCTTCAACCCAATGATAAAACCAAAAGCGCAGTTT
>NW_011643766.1:0-202 GCF_000512975.1 Sesamum indicum
TTCTAAGTGTCAGAGTAACTACAAGTCTGTATGAAAGGAAAAAAAACTTGCTTTAATAAATCCGTGCAAAAGAGCTAAATTTTGAACATTCTCAGAATACGACGAAATTTGACCTAAACGTTGGTATAGATCTTAGAATTTGTGTGGTAAATTTTCTAAGCGTAATAATAACTACAAGTTTATATAAAATGGAAATGAACTT
>NW_011643767.1:0-202 GCF_000512975.1 Sesamum indicum
CACTCCCGGTGGAAGGTAATCTTATTACCGGGGTAGATAGAAGGTATAATACCCAACAATGGCAAAATTATTGTCATGAACAGTTGGGTTTTATTCCAAACGAAGATGCTTTTAGATGGTCGAGAATAAAATTGTCAGTGTTATATGAGTATTTATTAGAAAATACATGTGATGATGATAGCCCATTTGAGGCTGTGCTACA
>NW_011643768.1:0-202 GCF_000512975.1 Sesamum indicum
CGCCTCCTCTGGTGGAATTAAAACGTGCAACGTCTATCCTGCTTTTTGGCATATATGTATGAGAGAAGCTGGGGAGCATAAGTTTTTTCATGTCATTGATAGTATTGCTAATCAAGGTATAGAAAGCCAGCGTCGACTATGCATTCATAACAACGCTGTATTTGGTATAAAAAATGTGCGCAAGTCAACGACATCCGCTCCA
>NW_011643769.1:0-202 GCF_000512975.1 Sesamum indicum
TCCTATGGAATATTGGACTATTGATGGATTGAGTACGGTTGCTAGTGGAGTGGGTAAACCTCTTTACCCAGATGCAATAACGAGAGCATGCACGAGATTGGATTTCGCTCGTGTATGTGTGATGATTGATGTAGCACAAAAGTTGACAAAACATATCATAGTTATGACATTAGATGAAAATGAAGGGGAAACACCTTGTAAA
>NW_011643770.1:0-202 GCF_000512975.1 Sesamum indicum
TAGGAATCTACTTCTAATCCTAGTAGAACTAGGTATCTAGCTATTATAAATAGGTGATGTAATTCACTTTAGGAGACAACTTTGGAACTCTTCTATTTCTCTACGTTTTTATATTATTTTGCTTTTCATGAGTTCTTCCATGAGCATGTCTAGCTAAATCTCTCATTCCGGTTGAAGACTTGGTGAATGCTTAAATCCAACG
>NW_011643771.1:0-202 GCF_000512975.1 Sesamum indicum
TTTTTATAACAGTCAACTATTGCTTCTGGTGCATACTTGGCTAGTGCCGCAAAACGGAGTTCATATTCTGCCACTGTTTGATCATCCCCTTGCACTAAATTCAGAAATTCCATCCTCTTCTTGTCCCGGTACATCAAATTCTTTCTGAAACTCAGCCCAAGTTATTTCTCTTGGCTCATATCCCCTCTTTACAGACCTCCAC
>NW_011643772.1:0-202 GCF_000512975.1 Sesamum indicum
AAAGATATCATCAAGATAGACCTTAACCTGAGAGATCAATTCTTCTGTAGGGACCATAACGAGACAGCCATCGACATAGACCAAAAGACTAATGCAATCATCAGTCGACACGTTTGATGAAAAGACAATAATCGTGGGTAGAAGGATGAAAACCAAACAGAGCAGTTGGTTGGAGAATTATCGATTCCATTTATCCGAATCG
>NW_011643773.1:0-202 GCF_000512975.1 Sesamum indicum
ATTTAAATATTGTTTTAAATATTTGGTTGTAAACCAAGGAACAAAAGCAACTTTCTTATTTCATATAACTAATCTTTTATAAAAATAATTTGAAATTCTCTTTTGTTTCTCCAATGGGAAATTTTCATAAAATCATTTTCTAAATGGTTCCATATTTTTTCTGAAAAATCCTCTTTAATTTCTATGCCAAAATCTCTTAAAT
>NW_011643774.1:0-202 GCF_000512975.1 Sesamum indicum
ATCAAAGCCTATCTCTCAATCTCTAATGTTGTAATCTCTGTCTGTATATTTCTTGACATGTATCAATCACTAATTCACTTATTTATAGGTATCATGTCATCAACTTTACTATATTTTAACTGATACCTTAATAAATTTAATGCTAATTAGCACGTTTCAACTTTAAGTACTACTATATATATATACCAGAGCATGCCAAGGA
>NW_011643775.1:0-202 GCF_000512975.1 Sesamum indicum
AGTAATAATCACATTCACATGTGTTGCTCTAACTGTCACACGACAATATATATATAGGTCACCTAATGCAATCACATAAACATCAAGTATGTCATCATCCCATGCAACCCATATTAGATTAACAACAGTCATAAAATCAACACACCATTTCCATTGAGGTACAATAAAAGATTGTATGCGATCAATATTAGTAATCAGAACA
>NW_011643776.1:0-202 GCF_000512975.1 Sesamum indicum
CCGGTTACTTTACTTTTTTCCGTATTGCTATTTTTCTGTTATTCTTTCTTTATTCATTGATATGAAATTATTGCATGAGGGTTTTCAAATCCACCATTATCTCTATAGTTATTGTTTTATTTGGGTTCATAACTTTATGGATAAATTCCCAACATATCTCATCATATTATCTTCCATGATTCTTTGAAATTCCTCGCTCTTT
>NW_011643777.1:0-202 GCF_000512975.1 Sesamum indicum
TTGTGGAATTAATTCTGAATTAATTCCTTGTTCCTTTTCGGTGGTTTGTGTTTGACTCCTTAAGTTAACCTTTGAGCTAGACTTGGGCTAGTTTCTAACACTATTATTAATTAAATCTCATTTAATTAATAAAATATTGATTAAACCTTAATCAAGAAAGCCCGTCACCATGGGTCTAGCAACAATTCATGACTCTAGAAAC
>NW_011643778.1:0-202 GCF_000512975.1 Sesamum indicum
ATATTATTTTGCAATTTAATAAGTATTTTATAATAAAATGATCATATTCATTATTAAACTTAAAGATTTCGAACTTTTTAAAATTATTGTATAAGCTTTCTATTTAATGAAAAATTTAAAAGATAAATAACAATATAACTAAATGGGTTGCTATGTAAACATATAGTTTCGTTTATTTGCGTGTTCAAATTTGTTGGTGGGA
>NW_011643779.1:0-202 GCF_000512975.1 Sesamum indicum
AGCAAGCAGTATTTGACATTGCAGATGACAAGGCCCCGGGACCTGATGGCTACTCATCAGGATTCTTTAAAGCAGCCTGGCTAGTGGTGGGGCAGGAAGTTACAAAAGCGGTACTGGAATTCTTTAGTACCGGTAAACTACTCAAGCAAGTCAACTCCACACTTTTGGCACTAATCCCAAAGGTACACACTCCTATGACTGT
>NW_011643780.1:0-202 GCF_000512975.1 Sesamum indicum
GTCTTTGAACTCTCACCAACTTCCTGAACAACTGCTTTGCCCCGCTCCACTTCCACAGCAGCCCTCTTCCTTTGCTTCCGGGGAGGTGGCTTGGGAGCATCACCTTTTGAATAGCACTCTGAGTCTCGGTGTCCGACATGTTTGCATAAGGAGCAGAAGTTTGGGATATCCTCGTACTCAATACGCTGAACAATAGTTGTCC
>NW_011643781.1:0-202 GCF_000512975.1 Sesamum indicum
TCTCAAAATCAAATTTACGTTAAATGAGATAAATATTTTAATATAATAAAATTTTATAGTTAAGTGGGATACATATCCATTACAATAAACACATTAATTGAGATAAATTCTCACATGACTGGTGGGACTCGAACTTATTCAAGGTCCCTCAATGGGGTAAAGTATTTGTACCACTTTGAAGAGGAAAATAAGTGGGAAAAAA
>NW_011643782.1:0-202 GCF_000512975.1 Sesamum indicum
GTTCAAATATGTAATGGATATAAATTCAAATTGACAAGTGGACATACCTTATGCATTTCTAAAATATAGTTGTGGCCTCGTTGATGATGTCGCAAAAGTCCAAAAGAGACCTTCCAAGTGCCTTGAACTACACACCTATCTCAATTTCTCTTTTTACTTGAATATCTACTACTTGATTCAGGTTGATCCTGTACCAAAAAAA
>NW_011643783.1:0-202 GCF_000512975.1 Sesamum indicum
TGTATATATAGTATTTTGTTTGTTAGTGAAATATAATATATATTTATGTTAAGAGAAGAATAAAAAATAATTAAAAAAAGTAATAAAAAAAATTAAATTACAATTGCACACCTAGTGGAGGTGTGCAAAATACAAAACCAAACATTGTGTATGTGTTGGTTAAATAGGTAAATGCAAGTGTATAATTGACCAGGACACAACC
>NW_011643784.1:0-202 GCF_000512975.1 Sesamum indicum
ATGAACCTGATTTGCTGCCGCCGTCGACTGATATGGCAGCTCCGGTGAAGGGTGACCGGCGACTCACCAGTTCGGCGACGGTTGGTACTCCAACATCTGCTGACGTGGATTCTTTGGGTGAAGTGGACGGTGAGGTGGAAGGTACGGTGGCGGTTGACAAGGATGGTGATGTCACTGGTGATGCTAGCATGACCTCTACTGA
>NW_011643785.1:0-202 GCF_000512975.1 Sesamum indicum
TTGCGCCATCTCAAGAAACCCTTTTGCCAGCTGGACATTATGTGATAAGTCTCCTTTATTCCTCCTCTGCTTTCTAAACACCTGTTTAAGTGCTTTGAGTTTCCTCGTTACCGCATACATAGGCGCCCCAGTAATGTTATGTTGCCAAACCTGCTGCACACTGGGAATAAACTCTGGTGATAGGGTGAGATAATTGTCGAAT
>NW_011643786.1:0-202 GCF_000512975.1 Sesamum indicum
CTTCTCCTGTGTTCTGCTTGTAACCTGCTTGCATTCGCATCCTAATAATATTGTCATGAAATCCATTCTCCGAATCCTTACTTCAAATCCAAATCTCTGTCCAAATACACCCTTAATGATTTTAGCCAACAGGAAAAAGAGAACCGGCCATATGTTTGTGGCTTATGCAACAACAAACTAAAATTTTTGTCTAACCATTTAA
>NW_011643787.1:0-202 GCF_000512975.1 Sesamum indicum
CTTTTATATATTAAACAAGAAACCTGTGCGGTGTGCTAATCATTTGATACCCTCTATGCTATATTTTCATTCAGTTTTTTAGCTATTAAGGTTTTCGTATATGCCATGTCAAATGTTTAAGCCAAATTAAGTAATTATGAAAAAAGATATATATGAAATTTACTGATTGGGTCTTTTTCTACTTAGGCGTATCAAATTGCCT
>NW_011643788.1:0-202 GCF_000512975.1 Sesamum indicum
AATACAAATTAATATGAAAGGGAAAGCATTCCCCTTTTAATAAAACCGTGCAAAACAGATAAAATTTTGAGAGTTCTAAAAATAAAACGAAACTTGACCCAAACTTAGGTCTCGACCCATGCATTTTTATTATAAATTTTCTAAGCGTAGTAATAACTACAAGTTAGTATGTAAAGGAAACAAACATCCTATAATTAAATCG
>NW_011643789.1:0-202 GCF_000512975.1 Sesamum indicum
CCAGTCCTCTGGCCTTGGGAAGGCCACCTCCTACAATAGGTCATTGAAGGCGAAAATCCGACGGATCAACCGTAATTTTCTTAAAGAAATAAAGCTTCTGTCCCGTAACGGTTGATATCAATCTTTCTTCGATGCGAAGAATAGAACTAGTTGGGAAGGTTCAATCAGATACTACACGGAACAAAAACAATATATCAATTCT
>NW_011643790.1:0-202 GCF_000512975.1 Sesamum indicum
CAATGAGGGGGCATCATTAAGCAAAACTTCTCAAGTTTGTGGTCGATAAAATTGAAAAAGAAATGCAATAGCTGATTAGAACATATAAAAGTATACTCGTTGACATCATGATCTCAACATAAACCTGCTACACCAAATCTTGATTTTCAGAGAGGTTGATCCAGAAACTGGATAATATTAATGATAAATTCATTGCCCCAAT
>NW_011643791.1:0-202 GCF_000512975.1 Sesamum indicum
AGTCAAGGACCTCAAGACTAGGCATCGAGAGTCCTACAGAGACTTGCACTCAGTATTGCATTCATTTGATGGGTGCTGCATTTCATCAGCGACAGACGTTGGACGTCTATGCAATTTTAGTGGATTAGTTCACAAGACGATCAACTGACTGAACTGACTTAACTGACTCGTGGGGATCGTCATATGGAAGCCTTAGAGGCTT
>NW_011643792.1:0-202 GCF_000512975.1 Sesamum indicum
GGTAAAAGGGAAACGAACTTGCTTTAAAAAAATCGTGCAAAACTGCTTAGTTTTAAACGTTCTCAGAATTCGCGAAACTTGACCCAAATATAGGTCTAGACCCATGCATTTGTGTGGGAAATTTGCTAAACGTAATAATAATTACAAGTTACTGTAAAAATAGAAACGAACTTGCTTTAATAAACCGTGCAAAACAGCTAAG
>NW_011643793.1:0-202 GCF_000512975.1 Sesamum indicum
CTCTATATTTCTTCGATAAAAGTTAGGCTTCTGTTCAACCTGTTTGTCCAAAATTCTATTAATTCTCTATATTGGATTCCTTTTACTCCCTAAGGTAGGAAACGAAATAGGGCTATGCTGTTTTGTTACCGAGGGAGTCAGGTTCCTGCGAACCATCTGCTGCGGTAGTGTGGTTGGAGGAAGTCCGTAAAACCGAGGGCTT
>NW_011643794.1:0-202 GCF_000512975.1 Sesamum indicum
CCCACTAATCGAAAGAGAGAGAAAAATTAGAAGACCGACTTTAGGGTGTCTTTCTAGAAAAATTATCGGGATACCCAATCTCTTTTAATATAAAAATAAAGCATGTATAATTCAGCCCAACCCAAAAAAAATTATATAGCAAATTGTTATCAAAGAGAAATAAAATCCAAACAAAATCATTAAGGCTCAAATAAAATAAAAA
>NW_011643795.1:0-202 GCF_000512975.1 Sesamum indicum
TCTCAAATCTCCAAATTATACGGTCTTCCCCTCCAAAAATAGTGGGGAGCACATGTGTGATCTCCAAACACAAAGATCCGTGATAAGGGGCCACTGCCATACTCGTTCATGAATCACCGTGCTGAGTCTGGATGACTCATACAGTCCAAGTAGCCTCGGTCCTCGTGGGAAATAGTCACAAAGAAGGCCTAGGTTGTGCCAT
>NW_011643796.1:0-202 GCF_000512975.1 Sesamum indicum
GTTCTTCCTTATAAGCAGATTGGTGTAATTTTAGTTGTTTGGCATTTGGGTCCATAAAGAATTAGAATTTGCAACTTGGTCCATTAGTTGTTCATATTTCATGATTTGTGGACACATTTTTCCAGAAAGTTAAAACCACATGCGCACGTCATGAATATGTTATCAAATTTATGCTAGCACATGACTTGCACGTACTAATTTT
>NW_011643797.1:0-202 GCF_000512975.1 Sesamum indicum
TGAACATAAAAGAAGTGAGGTGTTGCTTTTATCTTCTGCGCCAACGAATGCCTTCTACGTTATGTTATGTTTGCCATTCTACTTCAATTTCTAAGTCTTCATTTCTATTTTGACAACCCTTTTTCACGTGCAAGATGTCACTATAGTTTCGCAGCATTATATATTCATTACGGGTACTTTTGGTCTTTGTGGTCTATTTATG
>NW_011643798.1:0-202 GCF_000512975.1 Sesamum indicum
GCAGCTTGGATTGTTAACTAGGGCTTTAGTATTATTGACTTCCTTTTTCTAGTTTTATTGCTTGTCTTGTTTCCTAGTACTAACTTTGTTTTTGCTAGCAATATATATTCCAACCGCTTTTTCCCTCAAAAACAGTTGGGGCTTAGCACAATTTAATTTGTTTGATTAATTATATTAATTAAATATTGGACTCGAACTTTAA
>NW_011643799.1:0-202 GCF_000512975.1 Sesamum indicum
ACTTCATTTATCGATAGTCAAGGTACCCGAAGTTAGGCAATCAGCACGAATTCCTTTAAATGGATCCCTCTCTCTTAATAACTCTTCTTAAGGAATGAATAGGATCTCTTGCCTAGGATCGATGTAATTGAGCTCGACTGATAAGGAGAGGAGCGAAAGAAAGGTAGCGAAATAATATTTTGAAAGCAAAGAGGAATGGCGG
>NW_011643800.1:0-202 GCF_000512975.1 Sesamum indicum
AACAAGATTAAAGGCATGCGTGATCTGTTTGTACGCTGTTACCAAAGAAATATACATTTTTGAATAATTATCAATTATTGGTAATATCGTTCTCAATTTGTTTTCCATTTCTAATGATTATGTAATTGTAGTTTAATTTGAAATACAACCTTAATATTGTTATTGTTGACATTATTTTATAAATAATATTATTATTGGGATT
>NW_011643801.1:0-202 GCF_000512975.1 Sesamum indicum
TCAATCATCCTCTTTTAACCAATATTCTTTGCCTCTTTGTTTCTAGATGATCTCATCTTCCATAAAACATCGTTCAATTTCCTCTCAACATTTTTTCAGCATTTTCAATCAATGGTCCAGACTCTAGAAACATAATCCTTTCTTCAAGCTCTTTAATCATCCATTTCAAGTGTCCAAATGAGCACTTGCTCTATCTAGCCAG
>NW_011643802.1:0-202 GCF_000512975.1 Sesamum indicum
GAATTTAAGACTTTAAGTAGGAACGGAATTCTCAAGAATGTAAAAACGGTTGGCAATTTAGTAGGAAGAACACAACTCAACTCAGTCATATCGATATCATATGTATCATTGCATGGACGCAAATATATTCTATGCATATATAAATATATACTCGCTTGACATTTTACATGTATTTCATTTATTCTTCGCAATTAGAATTGTC
>NW_011643803.1:0-202 GCF_000512975.1 Sesamum indicum
AAAGATATCATCAAGATAGACCTTAACCTGAGAGATCAATTCTTCTGTAGGGACCATAACGAGACAGCCATTGACATAGACCAAAAGACTAATGCAATCATCAGTCGACACGTTTGATGAAAAGACAATAGTCGTGGGTAGAAGGATGAAAACCAAACAGAGCAGTTGGTTGGAGAATTATCGATTCCATTTATCCGAATCG
>NW_011643804.1:0-202 GCF_000512975.1 Sesamum indicum
TTTCAACACTTTTTCTCGAATTCCTCCCTAGTCATTACGGGCACGTTGAGTCTGTTGTCTCGCCATGTCTACTAGAACTTCATGGAACTTCTTTAGAAAGCTAACATAAAAAGTTGGATGAATCTTAAACATATCATGCAACTTCAGTCTATAAGCTAATGAACCCACCTTGTTCAACACCTCAAGGGGGCCGCCGTATTTT
>NW_011643805.1:0-202 GCF_000512975.1 Sesamum indicum
TCTTTGGCCTGTGTGGCAAAGGGATCTGGCTTCCTGAGCCTTACTCTGTTTGCGGTATCTGTAAGCCTTTTGTATTGTCCGCAAGTTTATTTTGTATTGTTATTTCTGTTATTAGGGTGATTGTAATTTAAGTAGGAAAAGCCTGTAATTTGTTTATACCTGCTGTAACTGATTCCTGCCGGAGACCGATCAATACCTTTCA
>NW_011643806.1:0-202 GCF_000512975.1 Sesamum indicum
CCGTCTTCCTTGCCGAGGCCGAAAGGCAGTTCTTCTACCAGAAGGCCAAGATCCACTACTTAAAAGAAGGGGACCGCAACACCAAATTCTTCCATGACATGGTGAAGAGGAATGTCGCCAAGAATTCCATTGGGGCAGTCACTAGGGCGGATGGGACCGTTATCACTGCTGCCGAGGATATTGCCCAAGAGTTCGTTGATTA
>NW_011643807.1:0-202 GCF_000512975.1 Sesamum indicum
TAAAAGGGAAACAAACTTGCTTTAATAAAACCGTGCAAAACAGCTAAATTTTGAACGGTTTCACAATTCGATGAAACTTGACCCATACGTTGGTCTAGACCCAAGCATTTGTGTAGTAAATTTGCTAAGCGTAATAACAACTACAAGTTAGCATAAAAGGGAAACAAACTTGCTTTAATAAAACCGTGCAAAACAGCTAAAT
>NW_011643808.1:0-202 GCF_000512975.1 Sesamum indicum
ACATGCTTTTTGACATGGTGTGAATCCAATTCGCATAAGTTCTATGCCAGACTCCTTTTTATGTAAAGAATTGTGATTTATTTAAAAGTATGTTTATACCAACTCCTTTATGTCTGTTTTTGTAGGAAGTTCTATTTATGTCTGTATTTACAGGACCTTAATCACACTCCATAGTTTATGACTAACTATTGTTTTCTAGCAC
>NW_011643809.1:0-202 GCF_000512975.1 Sesamum indicum
GATCTCTCATATTCCTTTGTCTTTATTGTTTCCTCCCATCAAGAAAGCCTTTAGGTTGCCCCATTATATGATAGATTAATTCTATCATTCATAATAAAAATGGTTACACTCTTCACACTAAATATTCTTAATTCTTATCACATAATTACATGTAACTCATGGACTTAAAGCATGATAATTATCATTACATAAATATTATAAT
>NW_011643810.1:0-202 GCF_000512975.1 Sesamum indicum
GTGCTTGTCTTTATTAATTTAATGAATTGGATTCCATTAATTAATAAGAGACAATTTGATTTTGAATATTTTAGTTGGATTAAATACCTAGTGGGATGAATTAAATGAATTTTTTTAAATTAGAATTAATAAAAATTCATTGGGCTTGAATTTACTTTACATAAAATCGGCCCAATGATTAAAGCCCACTAGCAAAATTGAT
>NW_011643811.1:0-202 GCF_000512975.1 Sesamum indicum
TCAGTTCATTTCTTGAATTTTTGGTGAAGAGGGTTTCTCCATTTGATACGAGAAAGAAAAAAACCACTGGTCAAAATACTCAAAATCATCTTGCTCTACCTTTCATTTCATTTCTTGAATTTTTTGTGAAGAGGGTTTCTTCAGTTCATTTCTTCAAGTTTGTGTGAAGAGGGTTTTTCCATTTGATCCAAGAAAGAATAAA
>NW_011643812.1:0-202 GCF_000512975.1 Sesamum indicum
CGAAGACGCCGGCGACGAGGAAACGGACGTCGGAGAGTTGGTGGACATCGACGGGCAGAACGTGGAGACTGTGGGTTTTGAAGGTGAACAGCCGCCTACGGCCGCGGAATATGAAGGGTCGCGCGAACTCCAGCCGGCGACGGACGATGCTTTTTTCGAATCTAATGGCAATCAGACCTTCATGGAGATGAATGGAGCCCAA
>NW_011643813.1:0-202 GCF_000512975.1 Sesamum indicum
TAGCCATAAGATCAATGGCTTTCAGTCAGATCGAGGTGGAGAATATTTAAGTGGTGAGTTCATGGATTACTTAACAAAGAATAGAATTCTCTCTCAATGGACTCCTCCTGGAACGCCAAAACTTAACGGCATGGCGGAATGGAGAAGTCGAACCATGTTGGACATGGTTCAATCTATGAAGAGTTTTACTGAATTGCCCCTG
>NW_011643814.1:0-202 GCF_000512975.1 Sesamum indicum
ATGATCTTCAGAGTCTGCCAGTGCAGTGGCGAGACTGTAATTTCAGAATATTGCGTGGGCAATTCCTCAGCAATGGATGATCGGATGGGGCTGAAATTCAAGAGTTATGATGTAGAAGTCGTAGGCTACGTTACGGTTCAAGCGGCACGTGATTTGGACGTCGGTTGAGGGAGATACGAAAAAGGTGCGCTCCTCAACCCCT
>NW_011643815.1:0-202 GCF_000512975.1 Sesamum indicum
TGCTAGTGCCCGTCGGGTTTTCGGTGGTGTGTTGCTATTGGCGGAAGTAGTCTGCGGACTGCTAGCCACACAGTGCCCCTTTCCCCGCATTGCGGAAGGCGCCTCGTGAGACACGGTGTCACGGGCTGCCTATTCACTAGGCCCCGTGACGCGCACTTCGGCCACTGAACCGTTCTACATGGCCGACCACTCAGCCTTCATC
>NW_011643816.1:0-202 GCF_000512975.1 Sesamum indicum
CCTTTCCAAATTTCTGATTATATACCAAAATTAAATTCAGAAAAATCTATTCTCTTAGGAATTCAAGAGAGGTTGAAAGACCTAGGAAAAGACAAAGTCATTAATACAATTGAACAAAATCATGAAAATTTTGATAATGAACAAAATTTTAATTTTATTAACCCTGTCCAACATTTATCACCTTATAAAAATTATTATAAAC
>NW_011643817.1:0-202 GCF_000512975.1 Sesamum indicum
AGCCAAATGTAAGAACACCTCACTTTTTCTATGTTCAAAATGGAAGTAAAACATATTCTACCGTGACATACCCACACCCCACACACCCACACCCACACACATACACACACCACACACACACACACACACCCCAACACATACACACACGCCACACGCACACACATACACACCCACCCCAAACACACACACACCCCACACACAC
>NW_011643818.1:0-202 GCF_000512975.1 Sesamum indicum
TAGTCTATACAGACGCCAATGAATACAGATAGGCAGCAGTGCTCATGAAGAAGACAACTATAGGGGAAGAACCTTGTAGATACACAGGAGGGTTGTTCTCAAAACAACAAGCCAAAGTTTGGCATATTAACGAGAAAGAATTCTTTGCGGTTTGGAAGGCTTTTTAAGAAATGGCCTTTATTTTTACTTCCTAAAGAATTTA
>NW_011643819.1:0-202 GCF_000512975.1 Sesamum indicum
TGGTAAGTGTGTGGCACTTTAGATGCACCCTCCGCTAGACTTGGTTGTAATTCCAACACAGTTAATTAAATTTAATTTCCCATAACCAATAGCCCGTTACCATGGGCTGTCGTCTAGCAACAATTCGTGGTACTAAAAACTTGGTGAATCAATTCAGGCAACCGAATTCATACTAGTAAGGTCCTTCCATCGACCCTCATCC
>NW_011643820.1:0-202 GCF_000512975.1 Sesamum indicum
TTCCTCACGGCTGCAAGTCTCCTGATTGTTCAGCTCTGTTCTGCAACTGTTGTCAGCATCTTCATCTTCTTGATGCATTTTAACATTCGTTATGGAATAATGCAAACATCACTTGTAATCGAAACTTTATCTGACCATATCTAAGTTACCTAAAAGGTACGAGGTTCTAAAATTAGATAAGGAGAAGCGATGTAGGACAACG
>NW_011643821.1:0-202 GCF_000512975.1 Sesamum indicum
AAAGTTTTCAAAAGGGGGAAAAAAGGATAGCGTACTTACATTTAGGGCAAACTACATCCCTAGCACAAGGAAGGATTCGTTGTCTGTTTAACATTAAGGGAAAGAACAGTTAGCATGAGAGATGTACTTGGCTATATCACTGCTTTGCTCTATTCTCTATTGGCCATATCAGTATTCTACTAAAAGCAGAAAGAAGAAAGGG
>NW_011643822.1:0-202 GCF_000512975.1 Sesamum indicum
GTGATTATTGTGATTATTAATCTTTAAATCAAAGCATTATCATTACTGCGAATCATTTTGTGTTATTTTGAAATTTGGGCCATTTTCTATTATAATTCTTAAAGACAATGCTAAGACATTTTCTATCCTTCTTTAATTTCATGAATTTTGTTTCTAAAAGAATTGTGCCAAAAATCAGTGTGTTATATTTCTTCTTGAAAAT
>NW_011643823.1:0-202 GCF_000512975.1 Sesamum indicum
CGGGAGAGGCTTACTAGGCGGCAAAACGACCTCGAAGCCCCAAAAACAATCGGTAGAAACGACCAGCATCACAAGGGGAGGATTTTGGTCGGAGCAAATCTCGTAGAAACTTGAAGGAAAGTCGAAAAAGAGCGATCCAAGATGAGGCACTCTAGAGAGAAAACTTTCTAGAGAGAGAAATCTCTTAACCTCACTGAGAGCT
>NW_011643824.1:0-202 GCF_000512975.1 Sesamum indicum
TCAGCGGAGGAAGGCGGCTGCCTAAAATCTTCACGACTGATGCCACCGTTGAAATAGAATGAACAAATTTTATTTTTCTATATTTTTTGCTATTTTTTCTTTTTCACTTTCAACTAATATTTTCCTGTGTTTTGTACATTTCACAACGGTAACAAATTTGCAGTTTTACAACTCACTTTCAATTAGGCTGAGCCGGTGGCCT
>NW_011643825.1:0-202 GCF_000512975.1 Sesamum indicum
CAAATTAGTATAAAAGGGAAACAAACTTGTTTTAATAAAACGGTGACAAACAACTAAATTTTGAACGTTTTAAGAATTTCACAAAACTTGACCCAAACGTAGGTCTAGACACATTCTTTTGTGTGGTAAAATTGCTAAGCGTAATAATAACTACAAATTAGTAGAAAAGGGAAGCAAACTTGCGTTGAAATGACCGTGACAA
>NW_011643826.1:0-202 GCF_000512975.1 Sesamum indicum
TCCCGCAATGTTTCAAGTTCCATGTCAGTTATTGTTGGAAATTGTTTTCTATTTTCTTCATCAAATTTCCTACAGAATTTGTGATGATCATATGTTAATTATAAACACAAGTCATAAGAAACATTTGTGAAGACATAATGCACGAGTTAGATCACTCACTGCAAGAATGGATCAATCTTCTCATAATTCATCAAGACATATC
>NW_011643827.1:0-202 GCF_000512975.1 Sesamum indicum
AAGTTTCGTGGAATTCTGAGAACATTCAAAATTTAACTTTTTTGCACGGTTTTATTAAAGGAACTTCGTTTCCTTTTTACACTAACTTGTAGTTATTATTAAGCTTACCAAATTTACCACACAAATGCATGGGTCTAGATCTACGTTTGGGTCAAGTTCCGTGGAATTCCGAGAACCTTAAAAATTAAGCTGTTTTGCACGG
>NW_011643828.1:0-202 GCF_000512975.1 Sesamum indicum
CACCCAACAAAAATTAAAAGACGTACATGCGGTCTAGGGCTCCGTGATCAAACCTTCACATTCATTCTCGCATAGAATAACAATTAATCATGCTAGACAAGAAAATGAACATCCCAAAAATATCGCGATATCTAATATCACGACAAACAATTATATGCTGAAAACAATAAGCTTAAAATTTGCAACTCATATGGATGATTAC
>NW_011643829.1:0-202 GCF_000512975.1 Sesamum indicum
ACTATTTTAGCAATGGTATTTGGAACGATCATTTATTTAGATTTATAACATTTCTTTATCATTACTAAAACCGTTTAATTTTATAATTTATTTAATAAATTGTACTAAATAAAATTAAATTATATATTTTAAGATATAATTAAATTAATTTAATAATTTTTTAATTAATTATATTTAAGAATTTAATTAATTAACTAATAAT
>NW_011643830.1:0-202 GCF_000512975.1 Sesamum indicum
GCATATAAAGTCTATGATCTCGAATCTTACCACACATTTGTGTCTCGCGATGTTAAATTCCATGAATATGTATTTCCTTTTGCTCAAGTTAATCCTACTCCTGCACACTGTCCATTGTCAAAGATTCCACTTGCCGCAAATGTTGTTGACCCCATACCTCCGACAAATTTATCCCTACCTAAACCATCTACTACTGTCCCTT
>NW_011643831.1:0-202 GCF_000512975.1 Sesamum indicum
GCTGACAAGAAGCCAACAGAAACAAGAAAGCAAGATGATGCGAAACAATTATCAGAAAACATGAAACTGCAGAACAACGATCATACCACCATTAGCTTGGTGACAGCCCCTTTAGATGGAAGCAACTATTTCACCTGGGTCAGATCAATCAGATTTGCCCTTGGTGCTAGAGGAAAAGAAGGATTCATAGATGGAACATGTC
>NW_011643832.1:0-202 GCF_000512975.1 Sesamum indicum
ATTCTGGTAACGTTCAACATTTAGCTGTTTCTTGAACGGTTTTATTAGAGCAAGTTTGTTTCTCTTTTATAGAAAATCGTAGTTATTATTGAACTTAGCAAATTAACCACACAAATTCTATGGTCTAGACGAATTTTTGGGTCAAATTTCATCGAATTCTGGTAACGTTCAAAATATAACTGTTTTGCACGGTTTTATTATA
>NW_011643833.1:0-202 GCF_000512975.1 Sesamum indicum
ATGGTAAGATAGTTTTCCAACTCCTATTCGAAAATATCCTTTTTTCGTCCATCGGGACTTTCTTTCGAACTGGCTTTCTAGCTTCCTTGCGATACTAGTCTTCATCACTGGGCCTTCAAAAACCTATTCTATTAAGATAGCTTACCAATCAAAAAGGAGAGCATTCGTATCTAGACTTTCAAGACGAAAACTGCATAAAATA
>NW_011643834.1:0-202 GCF_000512975.1 Sesamum indicum
CAAGTTTGTTTCCCTTTTATAAAAACTTGTAGTTATTATTATTCTTAGCAAATTACCACTCAAATTCTTGGCTCTGGACGAACGTTGTTTCGTCAAATTCTAAGAACGTTCAAATTTTAGCTGTTTTGTATGGTTTTATTTAAGTAAGTTTGTCTGCCTTTTATAAAAACCTGTAGTTATTATTATGCTTAGTAAATTTACA
>NW_011643835.1:0-202 GCF_000512975.1 Sesamum indicum
CAGAAGAACGAGCCTAATGTCATTCCAAATATGAGAAACAAGGAGAGTCACTGTTTTCAAGATCATTTTCAACATATGGGCATACAACAGTCGTAGAATTTCTTCAATTAACACTCAGAAAGCAAAATCGTAAATTAGAAACTGCAAACAAGAGATTTGTGCAGAGAAAAGAATAAACATACTCACCCTTATAACGAAATGC
>NW_011643836.1:0-202 GCF_000512975.1 Sesamum indicum
CATGGAATGAATACGATTCCATTTCTTAAACTCCTCTGAAACTTCGGCAGGTCGGACCAAGCTTCCATATAAATAAATTCCACCTTTATTTTCGCAGCAAGAGCTGCTATCCAGGTAAGATGGTCGGATGAAAAGCTGTAAGTGTTAGAATATGTGACCTGAAAGCCAATTAGATTGGCATACTTGTTATCTATTATGCCGG
>NW_011643837.1:0-202 GCF_000512975.1 Sesamum indicum
TTTGAGGATGAAACGCTATACTGAAATGCAATTTTGTACCTAGAGCGGTCAGAAGTAAATCGAGGATCTCTATCAGGAACTATAGAGGTAGGAATACCATGTAATCTCACAATCTCTGAAACATTTAGTTTGGCTAGCTTATCCACAGAATCATTTTAACGGATTGGAAAGAAATGTGTAGATTAGTCAATCTGTCAACAAT
>NW_011643838.1:0-202 GCF_000512975.1 Sesamum indicum
AGAAGTGCCTGTCATTGGTCTAAGGCTATTTCTCCCTTTTTGACCCCAGAGGTGCTGGGTTGACTTGAATCAATAGGAATTTGCACCTACTATAACTCAATTGTTGTCGTTTCACCAGAGTCTGGTGATGACCTTGTGCAATCGGTACTTGAATCCGACGCTACAGGTCTAGTGCTCTGTACTCTAAAGGCATGTTTAGGGT
>NW_011643839.1:0-202 GCF_000512975.1 Sesamum indicum
TTCGTTCCCTTGTTTGAGTGGGTTTCTGTGCATAGATTGAGGACAATGCATCATGCATGTGCTTGTTGTGGCGAGAGGTATGTTGTTCTTTGTGGTTGTGATTAGTTTTTGGGAACGTGGTTGGATAGTCGTTGTAGCACGATTCTTGCGAAATTGGTTGTGTTGCTGGAAATCTGAAAGTTGAAATTCGTATTCATGTGTG
>NW_011643840.1:0-202 GCF_000512975.1 Sesamum indicum
CATTTGAACCAAACGAACCCTAAAGCTAAAAAGCATCATCAGACCATCTGTGTTGCATATTAAATTAATTTCTATAGCTAACTATAAACAAGCATGATTCATACATCCAATTTTGGGAGTGTTACGATGGTCAATCATCTACTTCATCTAGCTTAGAGATAATCATACATTGGTTGGGCAGACGAGCACGAGCATAATAAAA
>NW_011643841.1:0-202 GCF_000512975.1 Sesamum indicum
ATCATAATAAAGCATAACAAAACTCAAAGGTCTTGTTTAAAAGTCTCTCGCTTTTCTTTTGTTTGTCTGTTGTTTGGGGTGTGTGTGTTTATATTTCATATTCTTCTTAGTAATATGATGGCCTTCTAACTTATCTTTTTTAAGCATTACATTGGTGATTTATCTTTTACATGCATACATGTTGCCATGTCTATGCATTTGA
>NW_011643842.1:0-202 GCF_000512975.1 Sesamum indicum
ATAAAACTAAAATAAGTATAGTTCGGATGGTAAAATACAATTTATTTAGTTATTAATTATTTTTTAATCATGTAGAATTAGTCAAAAAGCATCACATATTAAGAGAGGTATACCTATTTGCCTCATCTGGCCATTTTAGTAAATTTCCATCATTTATGTACTCCATGTGAAAAAATTTTAAAATAATAGAACAAACAGACAA
>NW_011643843.1:0-202 GCF_000512975.1 Sesamum indicum
TTGGTCACTAACACCTTCATCACAAATTTCATCATCACCATGCTACATGGATATAGCATTGTTCTTGACGCATAATGACATGTAGCACCACCATTTGTATATGCAGGTAATGATCGATGCATTGCTGCCTTTCTTACCCGATATCTTTCATTCCAAATTCAGATGAAATACTTCATGACAGCGGTCCTCTACCTAGTATTAT
>NW_011643844.1:0-202 GCF_000512975.1 Sesamum indicum
CAATTCCACTCCATTATGAGCTTTCCTAATTCTCCTAGTTGTGCCTAATGATCCGAGGAATGATAATGACGGCTACGATACGAAGGAAGCCGAAGAAGAGCTAGCAACTGTCATACTATAATAAAGGCAGTCGCAGCTAGATCCAGGTTAATCTAACTCATGTGCTATTAACTCAATTCTGAAATGTAGCTACTTCCTTCCG
>NW_011643845.1:0-202 GCF_000512975.1 Sesamum indicum
GAGTTTCGTGGAATTTTTAGAACATTCAAAATTTAGCTGTTTTGCATGGTTTTAGTAAAACAAGTTCGTTTTTCTTATACACTAACTTTTATTTATTATTGCGCTTTGCAAATTTATGACACAAACGAATTGGTGTAGACCAGCGTTGGGGTCAAGTTTCATGGAATTCTATGAACGTTCAATATTTAGCTGTTTTGCACGG
>NW_011643846.1:0-202 GCF_000512975.1 Sesamum indicum
GGAAAACTCCAGGTTTTTCTGTGCAAATTTCTGATCCTGAATCAATATAAGATGCAAAATACTCTGTCTATATTGGGTATCCTAATAGGATCTCGTGTCATTACCATGGCGAATTCTTTGAAAATTCTAGAAATCTCAATATACTCCTTCCTAAGAAACAAATATGAATGATGCGTAATGGAAAGGGCATAAGCTATTCTAT
>NW_011643847.1:0-202 GCF_000512975.1 Sesamum indicum
GAAGAACATTTTTGGAGAGAAAAGAGAGCAAATTGCGTGGCTTAGGCATTGGTCATACATGATATGTGTGTAGTTTTGTATATTACATACAATTGAATTCAAAATTCAATAACTATCAAGTTTGTCCTCCAAGGCAACCTATACACACACATGCATATAACCTTAAACCATGATGAAATAACCACTCCATTATCTTCATCAT
>NW_011643848.1:0-202 GCF_000512975.1 Sesamum indicum
TAATAAATAATCTTTTAATTTAATAATCTATACAAATAAAAGATTTACACTTAACAAATTTATATAAATAAGAAATTATTTAATTATTTATAAATTCAATAGATATTAATAAATAACTATTTAAATTAGTATAAATAATAAAATTATACTTCATGAATATTGCTTCGACCCCTCTACCTTTTGTTAATAAAATTTTTAATTA
>NW_011643849.1:0-202 GCF_000512975.1 Sesamum indicum
ATTCGTGTGTCTTTTATCGCCTTCATATTCCACCTGTTATCCATCTTAACCCGATCCATTTCCTAACAAGTGGTATCAAGAGCCTGGTTCAAGGAGTTAAGATGGAGGGAAAGTTTCCAGTCGAACGGTTTAATGGTTCCGACTTTGGTTTTTGGCGTATGCAGATGGAGGCCTACCTGTACGGGAAGGACCTGTACGAACC
>NW_011643850.1:0-202 GCF_000512975.1 Sesamum indicum
CTCCATTTGATCCGAGAAAGAAAAAAGCCACCGGTAAAAATACTCAAAATCAGCTTGCTCTTCCTTTCATTCATTTCTTGAATTTTTCGTGAAGAGGGTTTTCTCAGTTCATTTCTTGAATTTTTGGTGAAGAGAGTTTCTCCGTTTGATCCGAGAAAGAAAAAAGCTACCGGTAAATATTCAAAATCATCTTGCTCTTCCT
>NW_011643851.1:0-202 GCF_000512975.1 Sesamum indicum
CGCCTAGAATGGTATCAGAGGTACTTATTGAAGAAATATATGATTATATTTTGATATTATTTATCCACTAACGGAGGAGACTCTTTGAGAGAAAAATGGGACCAAACGAAAGTTCGAGCTATTCTAAAAATAGGGAATATTTCCAGATTCTGGAAATACTAAGAAGAGAATTTCTCATGGAAATTCTTGACAAGTGTAATAA
>NW_011643852.1:0-202 GCF_000512975.1 Sesamum indicum
CCATGCGAAACTACTAAATTTGGAACGTTCTCAGAATTCCACGAAACTTGACCCAAACGTTGATCTAAACCAATGCATTTCTTTCGTAAATTTGTAAAACATAATACTAACTACAAGTTAGTATGAAAGGGAAACAACCTTTATGTGATGAAACCGTGTAAAACGACTTAATTTTGAACATTCTCACAATTCCACGAACCTT
>NW_011643853.1:0-202 GCF_000512975.1 Sesamum indicum
TTGAATGATGCGATGTTTCAAACATTTTTATGATTGTATTTGGTGTATAATTGTGAACATGAAGAATTGCATGTCTTCTGGGTAAACAATGATAGTATTTCTCATACTTCCACTTTAAGTATATTAATTGATTTCTTAGTTTTTGTATGGTTTTGGTTGATGCTTGTTTCATTTGTTATAATTGTGATACTTTATTTTGTCC
>NW_011643854.1:0-202 GCF_000512975.1 Sesamum indicum
CCATTGCCTGCCTGATATCGCCCGAGGCACCACATAGCTCACTCATATCAAGTACCGCGTTGAAGTCCCCCATCACAAACCATGCTTCCTCCGCGATATCTACCGCTAGGTCACATAGATCGTGCCACAACGTTCTACTGCTGCTAACATCACTCATACCATATATAATAGTAATCAAGTGTTGAGTATGCATCAGACGGTT
>NW_011643855.1:0-202 GCF_000512975.1 Sesamum indicum
TCATCTACTGCGTGCTGGCCGACATCCCCTAGTCGCCCGCACATCGTCCACAAGAAACTCACCTACTCGATCTGTTGACATCCTCGTCAACACATGCACAAAGGATTGAGGTGTATGCAGTGCCCAATACTCTCCAAGTATCTCGCGACACCAGACCGACCTCCTGCTCTTTCGAGCGCTCCAATCGTGAAGTGTCTCTCCA
>NW_011643856.1:0-202 GCF_000512975.1 Sesamum indicum
CAGCCTAAAAAATCCCTAATCCCATACTTTCCAAACCAGAATGGAGAAAGCACGGCTTTCCAAAGAAATCATAGCAGCAAATTTTAGGTTTGAATTATACAAAGTATAAAATCAATGGTCTCAACCATTCTTTGATTCCAAAATATAGGAGAAAAATCAGCAAAGAAGAATTGATAGGGGCCGTTGGTTGCTTTTCAGTTAG
>NW_011643857.1:0-202 GCF_000512975.1 Sesamum indicum
TTGTTTCCCTTTTATACTAACTTGTAGTTATTATTAAGCTTAACAAATTTACAACACAATGCATTGGTCTAAACCAACGTCTGGGTCAAGTTACGTCCTTTAGCTGTTTTGCACGGTTTTATTAAAGCAAATTTGTTTCCCTTTTATATTAACTTGTTGTTATTATTACACTTAGCAAATTTACAACACAAATGCTTGGGTC
>NW_011643858.1:0-202 GCF_000512975.1 Sesamum indicum
GCAAAGCGCAACCACACGGAGTACTTGGTGAAATGGAGGGGATGCAGCAGCGAGGAGAACACTTGGGAGCGCATGACGAACCTCAAGGCGTTTCTACCTCTTGTCGAAGCGTATCATGCTTCTCATGCGCGGAGGACGTCGCCATCTCAGGTGGGGGAGAATGTCAAGGGCCGCCCGCGCACTCGGCACCCTTGACGCACAT
>NW_011643859.1:0-202 GCF_000512975.1 Sesamum indicum
CCAACGTTTGGGTCAAGTTTTTTCGAATTCTGAGAACGTTCAAGATTTAGCTGTTTTACAAGGTTTAGTAATGCAAATTTGTTTCCATTTTATACAAATTTATAGTTACTGTAATGCTTAGCAAATTTACGACACAAATTCTTGGGTCTAGACCAACGTTTGAGTCAAGTTTCGGCGAATCGTGAGAACGTTCAAAATTTAG
>NW_011643860.1:0-202 GCF_000512975.1 Sesamum indicum
AAACTTTGCCAATAACGAGTGCTCTTTTGATGTAAGGATGGTAAGTCAAAGTCAATAAAAATCGTTCTTGGCGGGATATGGGAATTGCAAATAGGTCTTGGAAACGGGTTGGGTGAGTGAGCGAGAGATGATCCGTGGTAGAATGCGAGCTTATTCCATCCGGGATCATGAGCGCTCAAAGATGATTTGAAGGACTCTTCTT
>NW_011643861.1:0-202 GCF_000512975.1 Sesamum indicum
AGAAAGGATTTCCGACCACTCTTGAAAGAAACGGAGAGTTCAAAGTGGAAATGGGAAGAAATCCACACCAAGGGTTCGTGAGCTAAAACAAGTTTGCAGTAACCTTCCAAAGCTTGCTATACCGCAAGACAGGGATGAATTGGTAGTCTACACAGATGCCAATGATTACAAATGGGCGGCAGTACTCATGAAGAAGACAACT
>NW_011643862.1:0-202 GCF_000512975.1 Sesamum indicum
TATGAAATGCCTTGGCGACAATGAAAAGCAAATGCGAGAGTGCACTTTGTTTACTTTAGACTCTTGGCTTGCTGCTGGCCATCTTGACAAAAAGGTGAACAGTAGTTCACTTCAGAATTTCTTTTTCCTCGCATCCTTGTTTCATGTATTGTTAACCTTGTTGCTTTTTCTTCCCTATAGGTCCCTTATGTAACTGCTGCTC
>NW_011643863.1:0-202 GCF_000512975.1 Sesamum indicum
TTTATTTATATTGAAGTGGCTTACATGCTTTAAAATTTTCACTTCCTTTCTCATCTACAAGAGCTTTAAGCATTTCATGTTATATGTAGATGTGCATAACCATTGAACCGGTTTAGTCATTTACGTAAGTCGGGATGAATTAATTGGAGCTGAACACCCATTTATAAGCTTGGGTTTCAAATTCTTTTTTAACTAGCTTACA
>NW_011643864.1:0-202 GCF_000512975.1 Sesamum indicum
GAACCCCTCTATTCAAATTGGCCACCAGGGAGGTTTTTTCTCTTATCTTGGTCGAGCAGGTGATGATTGTGAAGAAAAACTGAGGGCGCACGGGAAGGCCGTGGAGGAGTATCCATTTCTTCTTTAGGGAAGGGCAGGAGGAGGCATGGAAGAGGTACGAGAAGAATGTGCCCCTGTCCTTAGTTTTTTGGAGGAGCCCCAC
>NW_011643865.1:0-202 GCF_000512975.1 Sesamum indicum
TATAAAAGGGAAACAAACTTGTTTTAATAAAACCATGCAAAACAGCTAAATTTTGAGCATTCTCAGAATTCCACGAAACTTGACCCAAACGTAATTTTAGACCCAAGACTTTGTGTGTTAAATTTCTAAGCATAATAATAACTACAAGTTAGTATAAAAGGGAAACAAACTTGCTTTAATAAAACCGTGCAGAACAGCTAAA
>NW_011643866.1:0-202 GCF_000512975.1 Sesamum indicum
TGAAGTAGGGGAAAGGGACATGTATCACATAATTGTACAAGATAATGAAGACAAGTTGGACGTAAGAGTGAAAGAAGTCCCTCTCCAACAAGATGTGGACCCTCTACCGGAAATTATTGAGACAATAAAATTCCAATCAAGATATAAGTTATCCCTACAGGAACGACTAGAGGGTTGGATATTACAAAAGAGAAAGCGCAAT
>NW_011643867.1:0-202 GCF_000512975.1 Sesamum indicum
AATTGCCTTACCCTTTTCCTCACGACTCAGCCTTCTTTCACGAGGACGCTCTCGTCCCTCTCTTTGGTTGTTCTCCTCTTGGGTCGGCAGCTTATGCTCTCGTCCCTTTCGCTGGTTGTCCACCCCTTGACTCGGCGGTATTCTCTCTTGGTCTTCCCCGTGAGGAAGCTCTCGTCCCTCTCTCTGTTTGTCCATCCCTTGA
>NW_011643868.1:0-202 GCF_000512975.1 Sesamum indicum
CAATAAAACAACCAATTAAACTCCTTTTCTTTTAGTTTGCTTACCAGAAGGTGATATAATATTTTTCCCGACAACTCAATCTAACCGTTAAATAAGTTCAAGTGAATCCCCTTAACAGCGGGCTCATCAATCTCATTTTGCATCATTGCTCTTTCAATTCGCATCATAGCTCTTTTATTTTGCATAATAGCTCTTTCATCAT
>NW_011643869.1:0-202 GCF_000512975.1 Sesamum indicum
AACGATCGATCATTCGATAAGTCACTCCATGATGAGGACATCACATTCTAAATGAGCGGTGATTGTGATGCTCCATTCCACATATATTAGAAACAAATCAGCATTGACCAAAGAACTCAAGCACATTCATATGATATCCCTTTTCGGTAAGTCGTCATAACTGTACTTTAGGATGCATAGAGTGAGTTTGGAGGCAATTCTT
>NW_011643870.1:0-202 GCF_000512975.1 Sesamum indicum
TAGTAATCTAGTAATTTTTGTATTTATTATAGATGTCTAAGAATCCACTTAATAGCATACTTGAGGATAATAAATTTGATGGAACAAACTATTCAAATTGGCTGAGAATTCTGAGGATAATCCAAGATTTCGATAACTAAATTTATGTTCTGGATAAGTCTACCTCGTACTTTGCCAGAAGGGTTCTTGCTAGGAAAATGTT
>NW_011643871.1:0-202 GCF_000512975.1 Sesamum indicum
TCTTTCTCGGATCAAATGGAGAAACCCATTTATTCAAAAATTCAAGAAATGAATTGAAGAAACCCTCTTCATGAAAGTTCGAGAAATGAAATGAAAGGAAGAGCAAGTTGATTTTGACTATTTTTACCGGTAGCTTTTTCCTTTCTCGGATCAAATGGAGAAACACTTTTCACCAAAAATTCAAGAAATGAACTGAAAATAA
>NW_011643872.1:0-202 GCF_000512975.1 Sesamum indicum
ACCCACATCGTTGGCACCATATATGACCGTGACAGCATAAACAACATGTACATTTCTCGCATGAACATGACAATGTATAAATTGGATACCGATGTCCATAATATTTACATGAAGTAAATTATCATCCCATGTAAGCCAAATTCTTTTCCTAGCACTCGCATAATCAACAAACCACTTCCAACGCATTAGGTTATTGGACCCG
>NW_011643873.1:0-202 GCF_000512975.1 Sesamum indicum
CTTTTATATATTAAACAAGAAACCTGTGCGGTGTGCTAATCATTTGATACCCTCTATGCTATATTTTCATTTAATTTTTTAGCTATTAAGGTTTTCGTATATGCCATGTCAAATGTTTAAGCCAAATTAAATAATTATGAAAAAAGATATATATGAAATTTACTGATTGGGTCTTTTTCTACTTAGGCGTATCAAATTGCCT
>NW_011643874.1:0-202 GCF_000512975.1 Sesamum indicum
ATGCATCACCGGTTCCATTCGAAAACACCGATGTGAACACACCCGGTAACCAAAGAGATGATAATCCTCCTCGAAGAAACAGAAGACGTCCACGTTGTGGCACCGGAGGGCATTATTAGATTTGTGTATTACATACGGAAAGCATGATGATTATTGCATATGTAAATTGAGATGTGTATAAAATTTCTATTTTATTTAATGT
>NW_011643875.1:0-202 GCF_000512975.1 Sesamum indicum
TAATTTTGTTTCCATTTTTTTAGTGGATGAGTAAGTGATTGCATAAGCTTTCTATAAACAAAGTGTTGTATTTAGATTAAAGAACAAATAAATAATTACAAAGAAAATAATGAAATTTTAGGATAAAAATTAATAAGATAAGGATTACTTCAGTACTCGAAATCAGTAAATCATAATAGCAAACGGATTTCTAATCTTAATA
>NW_011643876.1:0-202 GCF_000512975.1 Sesamum indicum
CTTTTGTTGAATTCTGAGAACGTTCAAAAGTTAGCTGTTTTGCACGGTTTTATTAAAACAAGTTTGTTTCCGTTTTATACTAACTTGTAGTTATTACTATGCTTAGAAAATTTAACACACAAACTCTTGGGTCTAGACCTACATTTGGGTCAAGTTTCGTCCAATTATGAGAATGCTCAAAATTTAGCTGTTTTGCACGGTT
>NW_011643877.1:0-202 GCF_000512975.1 Sesamum indicum
GATCTTTCAGGGATCAAAGCCATTGTCTCTTCTTCGGATTCGCTTATGGATTCTTCAAACTCAAAAGTTGGGTCTTCTTTGTCTTCGTATGGAGCGGATGTTCCTTCCAGTTGTTGCTTAGTCTCCTGACAAAGTCTTCGTGCGGTCTTTTCGATTTCGGGGTCGTATACCAATTTACCTGTACGAGAAGACCTTGGCATTA
>NW_011643878.1:0-202 GCF_000512975.1 Sesamum indicum
TGAGTTTACAAAATTGAATTTTGAATCTGAAAAAGTATCCTCATTAATTCGTCAACCTACTATATATGAAAGAATATATATTATAATGACAAAATCGATATTAATTGAACGTTAATACATGTGTTCTACAGATTTTATCTCTTATTTAGATTTACTGAAATTTAATTGCAGCAAATTCTGAATGTTAATTATACTATTCTTG
>NW_011643879.1:0-202 GCF_000512975.1 Sesamum indicum
AGAAGTCGCCGGCGAATCAAGGGCGAAAATGGCGCGATTCAGGCAGCTTTGGGAGGCGCGTCCGGCGGCGTTCGGAGTCCGATCACTGCACAACCAGCACCATTGTGACGGGTTTCACGAGACGCATCCAATGGTGGTGCGCGTGTGGCTTCACTCGCCGGTGGAATTTTCCGGCGACCGGCCGGCGGCGGCGCGGCGGTGA
>NW_011643880.1:0-202 GCF_000512975.1 Sesamum indicum
ACGTTCTTAGAATTCGACGAAACTTGACCCAATCACAGGTCTAGACCCAAGCATTTGTGTTGTAAATTTGCCAATCGTAATAATACTACAACTTAGTATAAAAGGGAAACAAACTTGATTTAATAAACCGGGCAAAACAGCTAAATTTGAACGTTCTCAGAATTCGACAAAACCTGTCCCAAACGTTGGTCTACACCCAAGC
>NW_011643881.1:0-202 GCF_000512975.1 Sesamum indicum
GTATGTGCGATCTAACGAACGAGAAGCGAGTCTAGAACAACGGAGCAAGGAAACGTATGTGAGTGAATGCATTGGCCGGTTCTCATGCCTAATGTCTAAGCCGGAGGTCCCTCCTGACAACTGTATTTTTTTCCGTTCACTCCTCACTCTACTAACGCGGGGTAAGTTATTATTGATATCCGACTGCCGGTGTCGGTACCTA
>NW_011643882.1:0-201 GCF_000512975.1 Sesamum indicum
ACCCTCTCCATTTTGTACCGTTGGAGCCACATAAGATAAGGTCTTGCGAGTTGATTTATGAAATGCATGAGTTATTTTGTCATCGATAATCGTTTCCGAACATGCATGCAACGGTATGTTTCCGACGTATAATTCCATAGGAGTGCAAGAATTAAGTTTAGAATGCAGATTTTTTGTCTTCTTGTGCAGAATGATGTCATC
>NW_011643883.1:0-201 GCF_000512975.1 Sesamum indicum
GGGTAAAGTTTCTTGGAGCTTTGACAACGTTCAAAATTTAGATGTTTTGCACGATTTTATTAAAGAAAGTTTGTTTCCTTTTCATACTAACTTGTTGTTATTATTACGCTTAGCAAATTTAACACACAAATGCATGGGTCACGACCTACGTTTGGGTAAAGTTTCTTGGAGCTTTGACAACGTTTAAAATTTAGATATTTT
>NW_011643884.1:0-201 GCF_000512975.1 Sesamum indicum
ATTGGCTTGTTATGAAAGTCGTTGGCGGATAACTTGAACCGAAAATATAGAATAAGAATATCTTTGAGAAGCTCTGGCATAATGACCAAATCTTGAAGTGGTTGGTGTGTTATTAGAATCTGAAGCTAAGATGTAATTTAATTGAACTCCACGAGTACTTCATATTAATATTGAAATCACAGAAACAAAACCTTGCATTTG
>NW_011643885.1:0-201 GCF_000512975.1 Sesamum indicum
ATACACACGCACACACACACATACACATACACATACCCACACACACTGCACACACACACACATACACACACACTGCACACACACCCCACACATCAACCTCTCTCTCTCTCTCTCTCTCTCTCATCAAGCTCTCTCTCTCTCTCTCTCTTCAAGCTGTCTCTCCTCCCTCTCATTAAGCACTCTCTCTCTTTCTCTCCCATA
>NW_011643886.1:0-201 GCF_000512975.1 Sesamum indicum
CGGAAAAAAAATAGAGAAACCGAGGTACGAAAATGCAATTTTAATTTTAATTAATTTATATACACACAATTGATATACACATTACACACACATTTCAATTGTGAATTTGCAATTCTCCCCGCGGAAAAACAATAGAGAAACCGAAGTACGAAAATGAAATTTTAATTTTTGATAATTTATATAATTATATTATTTAATTAG
>NW_011643887.1:0-201 GCF_000512975.1 Sesamum indicum
TAATAAAGTCAATAATTACAAAATTATACCAATAATCCAAATAATAATATTATTTACAAAATAATGTCAACAATAACAATATTAAGGTAATATTTCAAATTAAAGTGCAATTACATAATCATTAGAAATAGAAAACAAATTGAGAACAATATTTCCAATAATTAATAATTATTCAAAAATGTATATTTTTTTGGAAACAGT
>NW_011643888.1:0-201 GCF_000512975.1 Sesamum indicum
TCGCCTTTAAGTGCTTTCAATCTCTTGCAAAGGCAAAATTGCGCCGTTCCATCCACGCTCAAATTCCAATTAGCTTCGACAGTAGCTAGGAAATCCGGATGATCTGCCCACATATTGAAAAAGCGAAACGGTTTTGGTTTAGTCGGTGCAGGATCAAAGATAGAAACAATACCCGGAGAGTGGTCGGAGAGGCATCCCGGT
>NW_011643889.1:0-201 GCF_000512975.1 Sesamum indicum
ATCATGAGATCAAAGAATATATTTTTATATGTTCTAATCAGCTACTGCATTTCTTTTTCAATTTTATCGACAACAAACATGAGAAGTTTTGTTGAATGATGCCCACTCCTTGTTCCGGCTTTTCCATTTTCTTGTGTGTGGGTCTTTTTTTTTATGTGTGTGTATGTGTGGGGTGTGTGTGTGCATGTGTGTGTGCGTGTG
>NW_011643890.1:0-201 GCF_000512975.1 Sesamum indicum
AAATCATATAACAGTAATACCACAAATAAAGAGGACATATATAGATAATACTAATTATTTACTTACCTCAAACTTACAACGCTTTTATCTATCCAATAGGTGGTGGTTCGGTCTTTTCACTTTACCCCCATATCCTATAATGAGTTATACCACATACAATTAATATATCGAGAATATCGTAATTTCTTTTAAATATAATAT
>NW_011643891.1:0-201 GCF_000512975.1 Sesamum indicum
CCATGCATTTGTGTGATAAATTTGCTAAGCATAATAATAACAACAAGTTAGTGTAAAAGGAAAAAGAAATTTCTTTAATAAAACCGTGCAAAACAGCTAAATTTTGAATGTTTTTAGAATTCGACGAAATGGTGGTCTCCACCCATGGATTTGTGCTGTAAATTTGCAAAGCATAATGATAAATACAAGTTAGTATAAAAG
>NW_011643892.1:0-201 GCF_000512975.1 Sesamum indicum
GCTTTTTGTCTTCACTTTAATTATGCGGACTTCTAGTTTTAGATCAATAAGGGGAAGATGAAAGGGGAAGACTAGTTGCTTTTCAAGGCGAGGAATGATACTTATTCTGTGGACTCCTTTAGTTCAACCCAAAGGAAGTAGTTGTGTGGTACTTCTCCTTGCTTGATATCATAGAAATAAAGTAGGGAGGAAAGATTGATT
>NW_011643893.1:0-201 GCF_000512975.1 Sesamum indicum
TCTTTTATACAAACTTGTAGTTATTATTACACTTAGCAAATTTATCACACAAATTCTTGGGTCTAGACCAATGTTTGGGTCAAGTTTCGTTGAATTTTGAGAATGTTCAAAATTTAGCTGTTTTGCACAGTTTTATTAAAGCAAGTTTGTTTTCCTTTTTATACAAACTTGTAGTTATTAATACGCTAAGCAAATTAACTC
>NW_011643894.1:0-201 GCF_000512975.1 Sesamum indicum
TTGGTTTCAATTAGTTGAAGTGTTTCAACCCCGTTTCAACTTCTCAAAATTAGCACGTCTTTCCTTTGATGCTTTTGGTTTTTCAATTGTTGGTCTTGTGTACTTGTGTTCTTATCTTTTAGAGCGTCTTTTCCCCTCACTTATTTGGGAGATTGAATAGGGATTTTTCCTTGTAGGCTTGATTTTGTATGCATTTCTTTT
>NW_011643895.1:0-201 GCF_000512975.1 Sesamum indicum
GGGTCCTGCCAAACAAAGAATCTACCTCCATTTCCAATCTGGTAATCCACGATAGAACGAAGAAAAGGACGAAGCCTGAGTATTTTCCGCCATCCCCAAGAACCTCCATGTTCACGGATAGTCCAAATTAATGTGTCCCGTAACCGGTCTTGGTAAAGCCATTGGACCCAGATGGATGTCCTGTCACACTGGATAATATCA
>NW_011643896.1:0-201 GCF_000512975.1 Sesamum indicum
TTATTTTTATAAACGAGGCTAAAATAATCTAATCATAACTAAAAATCATGAAAAATATTGATCAACCACAATTAATTCTTAAATTTTTGCATGATTTTATTTGATTACAAAAAAAATGTTAATTTATTATAATTTTTAAGACATTATATGTTATAATGTACCGAATAGTTTATTTATTTATAGGATCATGGGATCATGGAG
>NW_011643897.1:0-201 GCF_000512975.1 Sesamum indicum
TCTATGGACAACTAAATACTCCGATTGGAGGTGGATACTCATACTTCATAACCTTTACCGATGATCACTCACGGTATAGCTATGTTTACCTTATGAGGTACAAGTGTAATGTTAGAATAGGTGATCAAAAAGTCAATTGAATTGGCCTTTATGTAATCTGTTCTGATAATTTCGATGTAATTGTAACATTGTTTATGAATA
>NW_011643898.1:0-201 GCF_000512975.1 Sesamum indicum
TAACTACAAGTTAGTATAAAAGGGAAACAAACTTATTTTAATAAAACCGTGCAAAACAGCTAACTTTTGAAACTTCTCAGAACTCAACAAAAGTTGACCCAATCGTTGGTCTAGACCCATCCATTTGTGCTGTAAATTTGCTAAGCGTAATAATAACTACAAGTTAGTATAAAAGGGAAACAAACTTGCTTTAATAAAACT
>NW_011643899.1:0-201 GCF_000512975.1 Sesamum indicum
TCCTATGGATGGCTATTCAGGAAAAACTACCAACGACAGACAAACCCTGGCTCACACACATTGGAGGGTGTGTTCTATGTGATGAAGAAACAACTGAGACACATAATCACTTATTCTTCCGATGCCGATTTAGCAGAAGATGCCTTATAGCCATACGGAAAATAATTCGATTCGATTGGCCCAATCGCACATGGGCAATGG
>NW_011643900.1:0-201 GCF_000512975.1 Sesamum indicum
TCTGAACGGAGAACTTTTATCTTTGTTCCAAATTGAGTTTCGACCATAGAAGAGAAAGTGAGCAAAATAGAAGACACTTGATCTTTGTGCTTGATAAGATAAGTCCACAAAGATCTACTATAGTCATCTAAGATTGTTAGAACATAATGACATCCTGAAATGTTTGGTGTTTTATACGGCCCCCATAGATCCAAATGTACT
>NW_011643901.1:0-201 GCF_000512975.1 Sesamum indicum
CCTTTGGATTCGCTGGTGGGTGGGGTCCCTTTAGGAGATCTTGAAAGAGGGGTCCTTGTTACACGACACCCCCTCCCCCCCCCTCGAGACAGCCTCACGCATTAATTTGCTAGACATAATACTCACTGCCAAAACAAAGGATTAAATATGGTCATGATCACATCATATTGAAAAAACAAGAATCAAGAAGGAATGGGGACA
>NW_011643902.1:0-201 GCF_000512975.1 Sesamum indicum
GGATAGTAGATGAAATGTTATTTTATACTTAAGGTGTATATGTTAGGAATCTACTCACATGTGTGTAATTTTTATAGGATGGAGGCGTCAAGAGAAAACGTTGCTGATCCAACTGAGTCAATAGAGTCTATGCAGGGTCATGATTCAGGATCAGAACATCAGGGGTTAGAATCCCAAAATAGAAATGCCCCACAACCAGAA
>NW_011643903.1:0-201 GCF_000512975.1 Sesamum indicum
AATGCTCTCTATTCATGAGATGTTTGCTACAGATTTGCTACTTGCTGCTTAGACAAAAAAATATTCATTTGAATAAACTGTAGTTTTGAGACAGAAATTGTAGTTGAAAAAACTTTTGTTTCCTGGGGGCAGTTGAAACTCAGGATCTTTGTGTTATCAATATGTTGCTTCTCCATTGTGTTTATTTGTCCTTCTCATTGT
>NW_011643904.1:0-201 GCF_000512975.1 Sesamum indicum
TACAATGGATTCTGTGGGTCAAATCCTGAGTGGACAAGATAAAGATGGATGGTATACAGAGTAGAAAAAGAAGGCATATGAAACAATGAAACCAAAGAGAATACGAGAGGAGGAGATACTTCGTCTAATAGAAGAAAAGAAACAACTGAAAGAAGTAAGTCATTACTCAAAAACTGCATATGAATATGTTTATATGTGGAT
>NW_011643905.1:0-201 GCF_000512975.1 Sesamum indicum
TGAATTTTAACATTTAATTGAGTTTTCTTGCAATTTTTTTAGACAAATACGCAATATATATATATATATATTCAATTTTTTTAACTCACTTAATCAAATATTGATTTTTGACTGTAAACTATAAGTTATCAAATTATAATATGAAGTATTAAGAAATAAATTTGAATTTAATTGACAGCTTAAAATCACAATAAATTCGGG
>NW_011643906.1:0-201 GCF_000512975.1 Sesamum indicum
CTATTCAAAAGGTTGTCACGCTAATTTGAGAGATATCCCAATGATGTAGCCTAAATTTCAGAGGATAAAGTGGTTAATACTCAAGCCCGTTATCAGCCGATATATCTGTATCTCATTTCTCTCAAAATTGATTCTTTACGCTAAAGATATGTATAATGATTATCATTTCTCGTGCATTTTCACATGTCTCTATATTAGTTA
>NW_011643907.1:0-201 GCF_000512975.1 Sesamum indicum
TCTAGACCCTAGAATATCTGTGGTAAATTTTCTAAGCGTAATAATAACTACAAGTTAGTATAAAAGGGAAAAACTTGTTTTAATAAAACCGTGCAAAACAGCTAAATTTTGAGCATTCTCAAAATTCGAGTAAACTTGATCCAAACGTAGGTCTAGACCCAAGAATTTGTGTGTTAAATTTTCTAAGTGTAATAATAACTA
>NW_011643908.1:0-201 GCF_000512975.1 Sesamum indicum
GTGTATTTTACAAAAAGAAATTACTAAATAAGAAAGGGTGGGGGTGGGGGCTAATGGCAACTTTGGGAATCGCAAGTGGTACATGTCGTCATCATCATCATCATACCCAAGAAACACAAAACATTTCTCACTCATATTTCTCAAAGTCTGTCTCTCTTCACTTCGGTATGAAGATGACGAATGCGAATTCCTTTTCTTCTT
>NW_011643909.1:0-201 GCF_000512975.1 Sesamum indicum
ATAGCTGAGTTCTTATCTGACATTCTGAGTCTTCTTGCACGAATCTCGGATTGCACACGTGCCAGCGTCTGCATGCACTTCAAGGTGGCGGCTGATTGACGTTTGGCGGATTTCCCTCCAATCAATGATTTTAGCCTCACAAGACCCCTCAAAGCCCTCAATGCTCTCCTTGCCTAAATTTGAATGTGAAACAATGAGTTA
>NW_011643910.1:0-201 GCF_000512975.1 Sesamum indicum
CTTTGTAAGGAAAAATGCTTTCATGGAAAACATCTCTACTTACTAATGTAACTTTTCTTTCAATATCATACCGTTTATATCCTTTTTGTCCATGCATATAACCAAGAAAAACACATTTTGGTACCTTTGGATCAAATTCGAATTTAAAAGGCAAAGTATTAGTAGCAAAATAAAGTCAACCAAAAACCTTTATGTGTTGAT
>NW_011643911.1:0-201 GCF_000512975.1 Sesamum indicum
GCATCCAAAAATTTATAGCAATTGAAATCCTAGCACATATTTGCAACGAATGCCTACATGTAATCTCCTTGGTCAAACCAATAAGGTTATACTCATTGTAGATCTTATATATAGGACACTTTTTCTGTTCACTTGTTTTCTTGAATAACTTGTAACTCATTCAATATGCATGTAATGATATATAGACTAATAGCACAAGTG
>NW_011643912.1:0-201 GCF_000512975.1 Sesamum indicum
GTTTTTACCCTAAACCAGGGTGATCCGAATGCTCCTCCAGTCATGATCTTGGCTTCTCGTATTCCCTTATTGAGCATCAGGATTTTTTGTGAAAAATCCCTTCCTGCAATGACGGGTAAGGTTTCCCTTACTTCCTTAGGGAAAACTCCAGGTTTTGCCGTGCAAATACCTGATCCTGAATCAATATAAGCTGCAAAATAC
>NW_011643913.1:0-201 GCF_000512975.1 Sesamum indicum
CGAATTCTAAGAACGTTCAAAATTCAGTTGTTTTGCACGTTTTATTAGAGTAAGTTTGTTTTTTGTTTATATAAACTTGTAGTTATTATTACGCTTAGCAAATTTACCACACAAATTCTTGGGTCTAGTGCAATGTTAAGGTCAACTTTCCTCGAATTCTGAGAATGTTCAAAATTTAGCTGTTTTGCAAGGTATTATTAG
>NW_011643914.1:0-201 GCF_000512975.1 Sesamum indicum
GCAAGTGTTTCAGCAGCAAATGTAAGGAAGTCAAACATAATTTTCTCACTTTTTACATATATATGTACACGTATCTTTTTGTTTGTGTTGGTTCTCGATGATTTGAGGTAATCACTTGCAGGACTTTTACATTGTTTTTCTGAGAGATGATGTGGTGAGTGGGAGGTCAACTCTTCAGACGCATCTTAATGTCCTTGCATC
>NW_011643915.1:0-201 GCF_000512975.1 Sesamum indicum
CTCTCAGAATGTGACGAAACTTTACCCAAACGTTGGTCTACACCCAATAATTTGTGTGATAAATTTGCTAATCGTAATAATAACTACAAGTTTGTATAAAATGGAAACAAACTTTGCTTTAATAAAACCATGTAGAAAACAACTAAATTTTGAACGTTCTCAAAATTCGACGAATATTGACCCGAACGTTGGTCTAGGCAC
>NW_011643916.1:0-201 GCF_000512975.1 Sesamum indicum
AACATTCTCAAAATTCGAGGAAACTTGAGCTAAATGTTGGACTAGACCCAAGAATTTGTGTGGCAAATTTGATGAGCATAATAATATCTACAAGTTTGTATTAAGAAAAACAAACTTGCTCTAGTAAAAACGTGCAAAACAGCTAAATTTTGAACATTCTCAGAAATTGACGACACTTGACCCAAACGTTGGTCTAGACCC
>NW_011643917.1:0-201 GCF_000512975.1 Sesamum indicum
CTTGTGTATTCAAGAAGATCAATGGGAGCGCGGTTGCATACCTTGTGTTTTATGTATATGATATGTTACTCATTGGGAATGGTGTTAAGCATGGTTGTCCACTCAATTTTTCATAAACGATATGGGTGACCCTCTTACATTCTTGGCATCAAGAGTTATAGGGATAGATTTAGAAGGATGTTAGGACTAACCCAATCCTCA
>NW_011643918.1:0-201 GCF_000512975.1 Sesamum indicum
CCTAGCTACTGAAGGGCCGATACATAAGTGTGCTCATATTCTTCTCGCCTTTACATGGATTGGCAAATACATTCCCACTCTCATTTAGAGAAGCCATCGTGAAGCCAAAATAGTCAGTCATTGCAGGAAAACGTGTACCACTGCTGGTATCATGGAAATCTATCTGCATTTAAGTCATGTAAACTAAATTGTCAGATGGTA
>NW_011643919.1:0-201 GCF_000512975.1 Sesamum indicum
TTACAAAGTATGCAATCGCCAAAGTGAGATAACCATGGTTTGTCTGTCGTAGGCAGCTTCCCAAGAATAGCAAGCCATAGGATGAATGAGTGGCGTGGAATCTTTAGCGAGCCCGAAAGTAGTGAAGCCCAACCTACTTTTGGCTCAGGGGGATCAAATACTCGGTAGAGGGCCTGGGTAGTAGGCAGCCCTCCGTCACAT
>NW_011643920.1:0-201 GCF_000512975.1 Sesamum indicum
AGGGCTGGCTTTCTAAACCCGCGATTTACAGCGGCGTCATCAGATTTTGTCCAGTTGAAGGTAGTTGAAAGATGGAGCTTTACGAAACGTTTTCAAAGCATCCGACTTCAAGCGGGAACTTATCGAAAGCAGTTTTAGCAGATCGACCTAAGGTAAGGTTCTGAAAGAAAGGTAATTGAAAACAAATCAAAAAAACGCCGT
>NW_011643921.1:0-201 GCF_000512975.1 Sesamum indicum
TAAATATCATGTTCTTTTTCCGCAACTTATTTTGTTAAGCATTTAGTTTATGTTTAATTCTGGAATCTGAAAAAGATCACAAGATCTGGAAAAGATCATTCAATCTGAAAAAAGATCGTAGAATCTGCAAAAGATCACAAGATTTGAGAAAGATCATTCGATCTGAAAAAGATCGTAGAATCTGCAAAAGATCACAAGATC
>NW_011643922.1:0-201 GCF_000512975.1 Sesamum indicum
GCCGGCCCTCCCCGTGCACGACGGCAGTGGCGGTAGGCAACGTCGACACTAAATGAGCATCTCTTGGGGGCATGTTGGGGGCCTCCAAGGGCCGGCTCTAGGCATCTCAAAGAAGTGTTTAGAGTCCCCAAAAGGCATGGGAACCGGACGGGCAGCGTAGGGCCAGGACGGCCTACGTTGGGCACAAATGCGGCCGAGAGG
>NW_011643923.1:0-201 GCF_000512975.1 Sesamum indicum
TGTTAACATATTTTGGCGGATAAAATATGAATTCTGTATGCCCTAGTAAACTTATGTGTAGCCTGTCCCACCTGGGACAATCCATTTGGTTGTTCCAACTCAATCCAAGTAGGGATATCCTGTCCCATCTAGTAAACACGGTCTTAGTGTATAGGGAGACCAATAGAGTTGATCTCACGTTAGATAGGACTGCAAATAGAG
>NW_011643924.1:0-201 GCF_000512975.1 Sesamum indicum
TAAAGAGCAACTGTACTAATGGAATTAGACATATTAATACTCAAAATCCTCTGTCTAATTAATTACACTAACTTGTTGTTATTATTACGCTTAGAAAATTTACCACACAAATGCATGGGTCTAGACCTACATTTGGGTCAAGTTTCATGTAATTCTGAGAACGTTCAAAATTTAGCTGTTTTGCTTGATTTTATTAAAGCA
>NW_011643925.1:0-201 GCF_000512975.1 Sesamum indicum
TTAAATAATATAATTATATAAATTAATAAAAATTAAAGTAGAAATCTTACCTGGCGCAACCACTGAAACAGAAAACAAAATTGCAATTTTTTTAAGATTTGTGATTGTGTTGGTGTGATTGAACACACATATATATATATAAGTAGAGGAGGGGGGCGGTGGGTAATGGGCCCACCCTCAAAATCTTTTATCCTCTCTTTT
>NW_011643926.1:0-201 GCF_000512975.1 Sesamum indicum
TTTAAAAGTCTTTTTTACTTTTTGACTCAACTAATTTAATCGTATAATATTATTTTACTAAAGATAAAAATTACTAGAAAAAATCATAAACATTTAAAGAATATTGAATACATTTAGAAATTTTTTTCCAAGCACATATATAAATGATAATTAGTTAGAGACAAAATTGTCATATAAATCAAACATTTGAAAGTAAAACAT
>NW_011643927.1:0-201 GCF_000512975.1 Sesamum indicum
GTATACAATATTTTGAACTCCTTGATGTAGTAAAGGATGAGGACGTCGGTTCGACCTAAGACCCTAAAAGAAGCAGTGCCTCTTATGGTGTATCATGATCCTAGCAACTTGTTAGAATGTTAGAGGTCTGAGCCATCGAGACCATCAGCTAGTGGTGAAGGAATTAGTATGTGGATTTCGTTTAGAGTTCTGTAGGTTGCT
>NW_011643928.1:0-201 GCF_000512975.1 Sesamum indicum
AGGGCAGGAGGTGTCTTCGGCAGTCTTGGATTTCTTTCATACGGGCCGAATTCTGAAGCAGATAAATACTAGACTTTTGGCGCTCATACCAAAGGTACATTCTCCTATGAATGTTGGTGATTTCCGTCCGATATCTTGCTGCAATGTACTGTACAAGATTATTGCCAAGCTCCTTGTCTAACGGTTGAGTGTGATACTGGA
>NW_011643929.1:0-201 GCF_000512975.1 Sesamum indicum
TGCTAAGCGTTATAATAACTACAAGTTAGTATAAAAGGAAAACAAACTTGCTTTAATAAAACCGTGCAAAATATCGATCTGGGTTGAATGGCTGTACCAGGGACGCCTACAATGCACCTCTATATGGACGTTACGGACAAAGGCGGCTCATGGGGATGGAGGAAAATCCTCCGATTACGGATGTTTCTCCGAACCATGGTG
>NW_011643930.1:0-201 GCF_000512975.1 Sesamum indicum
GTGATGAACCCAAATAAAACAATAACTACAGAGATAATGGTGGATTTGAAAACCCTTATACAATAATTTCATATCAATTGAACACTGACTTAGAGTTGTATGAATGTGAACTTGGTCGTAATGCAGCACCATCTCTAACAAGTTTTCTACTCCTTGATATTTTCTAGGTCTCTAAGAGTAGATATTGTGTAATGTAAGCTG
>NW_011643931.1:0-201 GCF_000512975.1 Sesamum indicum
TGGTTTAATTAGGAATGACAAAGAACAGGCCACATCATGTGAAATCTGCCCACAGGCCAAGTTACAGAGGTTGCCCTTCACTTTAAGCACTTCTATTTCTAAAGAATGTTTTGATCTCTTGCATATCGATTTATGGGGTCCATATAATGAATATTCAATCTCAAGATGTACTTATATGTTGACTATTGTGGATGATTGTAG
>NW_011643932.1:0-201 GCF_000512975.1 Sesamum indicum
ACTGGAGAAGGCTTATGTTGATCATGTCTATGACACAATCACCTCTTGTACAGATCCAAGATACAATCATCATATGAATGTAATTGCCGTGATTCGTCAAGTCTGAAGACTACTCTGATAAAATTGGACGGGGGACTCAAGTCATATCGACCAGGCCTCCAAAGCTTCCATATGATGATCCCCGCGAGTCAGTTCAGTCAG
>NW_011643933.1:0-201 GCF_000512975.1 Sesamum indicum
CTGGCGCGGTCGAATTCTACGATCATGGCTCTTCATCATTAGGCCCTTGTGATGCAGGATTCGGGCATATGCAGCCTCTCTTTTTTCTTCGATGATGGTGAGGTCGAAGCTTCGTTCGGCTTGATTCGCCTCGGGCTCGTACTGCATAACTCTTTGCGATTCCTCCCCTATTTCCGCAGGAATGATGGCCTCGGTTCCATA
>NW_011643934.1:0-201 GCF_000512975.1 Sesamum indicum
TGAATGACAAGTCAAAGCACAAAACTATTAAGCGAAGCCTATATTAACTGTTTGAGTTTGGTTTAAGGTTATAGCAAGTTAAATTTTACTAAGTGAAACTCAAGACTTTATTTTTCTTTCCCAAGAATGAATCCACCATCTTGCTTCAGAACAATCTTCAAATTCTGATTGATTAAAATATAAATGCATGTCACCATCAAA
>NW_011643935.1:0-201 GCF_000512975.1 Sesamum indicum
TCTTGGCCCTGATCCCAAAGGTACATATTCCTATGTCGGTTAATGATTTTAGACCAATTTCATGCTGCAATATTTTATACAAGATCATTGCAAAACTACTCATCCAAAAAATTAGTGTGCTACTGGACAGGATAGTTAGCCCATGTCAGACAGCTTTTATTCCGGGAAGAAGCATTGGGGACAACATTATGTTAGCCCAGG
>NW_011643936.1:0-201 GCF_000512975.1 Sesamum indicum
TTGTGGAATTAATTCTGAATTAATTCCTTGTTCCTTTTCGGTGGTTTGTGTTTGACTCCTTAAGTTAACCTCTGAGCTAGACTTGGGCTAGTTTCTAACACTATTATTAATTAAATCTTATTTAATTAATAAATATTGATTAAACCTTAATCAAGAAAGCCCGTCACCATGGGTCTAGCAACAATTCATGACTCTAGAAAC
>NW_011643937.1:0-201 GCF_000512975.1 Sesamum indicum
TAAGTGCTGTAATATAGGAAAACTAGCCTTTTTGGTCATGTAATTTTAGGAATTTTTCAATAAATTTTGGATCGAAAAATTATATGTGACTTGTACATGACGCAATTAAATTACAGTTTTTAGTCCTCTCATTCAATTTTGTACAAGACTAAAATTGCTAATTTCCATATTACAGGACTAAACACTACAAGAAAATGACTC
>NW_011643938.1:0-201 GCF_000512975.1 Sesamum indicum
ATTCTGAGAACGTTCAAAATTTAGCTGTTTTGTACGGTTTTATTAAAGCAAGTTTGTTCTCCTTTTATAAACACTTGTAGTTATTATTACGCTTAGCAAATTTACCACACAAATTCTTGGTCTAAACCTGCGTTTGGGCCAAGTTTCGTCGAATTCTGGTAACGTTCAAAATTTAGCTGTTTCTTGAACGATTTTATTAGA
>NW_011643939.1:0-201 GCF_000512975.1 Sesamum indicum
CTAAGCGTAATTATAATTACAAGTTAGTGTAAAAGGGAAATGAACTTGCTTTAAAAAAATCCTGCAAAACACCTTAGTATCAAACGTTCTCAGAATTCCACGAAACTTGACCCAAATGTGGTCTAGACCGATGCATTTGTGTGGTAAATTTGCTTAGCGTAATTATAATTACAAGTTAGTGTAAAAGGGAAACGAACTTGC
>NW_011643940.1:0-201 GCF_000512975.1 Sesamum indicum
TACGGATGTTTCTCCGAACCATGGTAGACTACCGGATTGGAGATGGGAGAAATTTCTTCTTGTGGCAGGATACGTGGCACCACCTTGGCCCTCTTTGTGACACCTTCCCACGAGGACCGAGGCTTCTTGTACTAGATGAGTCATCCAAACTAAGCACGGTGATTCATGAAGGAGTATGGCAGTGGCCCCTTATCACGGATA
>NW_011643941.1:0-201 GCF_000512975.1 Sesamum indicum
CGTGGTATCCAGCCCAAGAATGTTCCTCCCCGATTCTCCTTCCATGCTCTCAAAATCGTTCCCACAGACGGCGCCAAATGAAAGTGCAAGGGAAGTCTATCGAATCCTCTCAGTGATCGAAACCTCGACCCACGATCCGACCTCGTCCCTCGAACTGCAATTCCTGAGAACACAAAGGGAAAGGTTAAGCCAGCCGGGAGT
>NW_011643942.1:0-201 GCF_000512975.1 Sesamum indicum
ATTGCATGCTCATGTACATAAGTTCAACAATTTACATAGCAACAGGCATATCATAATTCGAGAAAGGAATAATAAAAGAATACGGGGACAGTATGTCCACTGTTGTAGACAATTTTAGTATATTGCCATGATTGCACTCAAAAAATCAAAACCATCAAGCATCCTCTAAAATGCTCTGATACTTTATGACTTAGAGATATC
>NW_011643943.1:0-201 GCF_000512975.1 Sesamum indicum
GTCATAACTGAGTTAGATGGCGATCTACATCGGGGGACCTTAGATCTAGGGTTGCTTATGCACTTTTTGTGCCTCAGGGGCCCAAGATAGGTTGGTCTTACTATTTTTTAGGCCCTTTAAAATTCCTCGGAATAACTTTATTCTTTCGTTATCCATATTGAAGAAATTGACGACTTTGGACAGACTATGGCTTGGGCATTT
>NW_011643944.1:0-201 GCF_000512975.1 Sesamum indicum
GATCTAAATAAATAATTAGAAGACAGGAAAAACAGGTTCAGGGGAAGGTCCGTCCATTGATTACGTCGTCTATTGTGAAAGAGCACAACTGGTAAATCTGCCAGAATTATATATATTTTTCCTATGGGGTGGGGGGGACCCAAGCTCCTCTTACAAATCAATTGAGACTAGAGGAATAACTGGAAACTTGGTGATCTAGAC
>NW_011643945.1:0-201 GCF_000512975.1 Sesamum indicum
AACACTCCGAGAGGACACCAGCCACTTTGAGTATCCTGATCACTGATGATGTCAAACAAAGGATTCTTAGTATCAATTTAACTTCATTGGTCAGCACACGAGCATTGTATAGATTATGGCAAATCCCTTAGATTGAGGGAGAAACCAATTGATGAACACATGTTGTACTATACCATTACTTTATTAATGAAATTTACCTTT
>NW_011643946.1:0-201 GCF_000512975.1 Sesamum indicum
GTGGTGTATATATCTAGAAACTTAGATACAAAGAATCAACCTTAGTCTTCTTTAATGCTGCTTGAATCACAAAATTTCCAAACTGATTTCGAGCAAGTCGAAAAGCTACTCCCGGACAGTTTACTATCCCTGCAGATACTCTGATAATCCCATTGTTTGAAGGTTCCATGCAGTGGTATAAATGGATTTTGTAGGCAATCT
>NW_011643947.1:0-201 GCF_000512975.1 Sesamum indicum
AAATAGTAGATTGTATTTGGTACAAGTTTTGTTTTAGAGTATTCTAACACGTGTCCTTTTTCTTTTTTTATGTATGTGATGAAATTGACAGGTGTTACAAAAAGTAAAAGTAATTACCAATTAAAATGACGATCTTCGCTTGGAAGCCAACACAATCTAGCATGACAAACTTTTCAGTTCGGGGCATGATGAACAAGCACC
>NW_011643948.1:0-201 GCF_000512975.1 Sesamum indicum
ATTCCGTGACTCAATCAGTTAGTTACTTAGTTAGTAAGAAAGAAGTGACCCTAACTCTTTTGGAAAAGCGGATTCGTTAGCGCTAACTCTTATCTTCTTCCTTCTTTCCTTTTCTCTGGACAAGGTAATGTAATTCCGGGTTCTCCTCCTGTCTTTGTTTCGGCCTTCCCCATTAGGGTAACTCTCAGCCCACATAGTTTG
>NW_011643949.1:0-201 GCF_000512975.1 Sesamum indicum
AAATTTATATTAAATTTATAGGTTAATTATACATAGACGTCATCTGAAAATACGACATTAAACTTTAACTCGTAGAAGTTTTAAACTTATGCTTATGTTCCCTTCAAAATTTCTTTCCTCGCACCTAACAACTTTTTATTAGGGTTTTGACGAAAAAAGCTGAAAATCTGAAGCTAACAAAAAAAACTACATAAAATTTTA
>NW_011643950.1:0-201 GCF_000512975.1 Sesamum indicum
GAATTATTAATTAAATTAGATTTAATTAATAATAGTATTGGATAATAGCCCAAGTCTATCTAAAAGGTGAACCTACAGAGTCACACACAAATTACCGAGACGGGATGAGAAATTAATTGCATAAGTAATTAGATTACTTATATATGAGAGGGATCCATTAGACGGATAAGCCCAAGGATACATTAATTGGATTAATTTATA
>NW_011643951.1:0-201 GCF_000512975.1 Sesamum indicum
GAGTACGAATGGCTACCACAGAAATGCAAGAGTTGTATGACATTGGGACACTCTGCTAAAGATTGTGTTCTGAACAAACCAAAACCAGCTAAACCACCGATTGCTGTTTATGTACCTAAAGTGGGGACGTTGCAAGAACCAACAAGGCCTGAACGGAATCGGAGCCACCCTAGGGAGGAAGAAGATACTACTAATATACCA
>NW_011643952.1:0-201 GCF_000512975.1 Sesamum indicum
TGTCCTACCCCTCAACACTTCTCCTAATAACTCTTCTTAGTATTGGATTTACAATATCTTCAGCTCAATTTTCAGTTGTTGATGTTCCTTTGGCTGGTGTTATAACTTGTACTAACACTTCCTTGGCAGTAGTCGGAACGTCCCGCGTAGTTCCACAGGCAAGAGTTGATGTTGTTTGTGGGCTTTCCCAATCAGTGCTAC
>NW_011643953.1:0-201 GCF_000512975.1 Sesamum indicum
TACAATATGTTACGTATGAACAAAGAAACTTCCAAAATTTATGCCTGTTCCTAAAAGGGAGAGGTGTTTTAATAGACTCGCAACGGACGCGTGTCTCTGTCATGGAATCAGTCGCCATTTTCTTACAAACCGTTGGTTTAAGCGAGCGCCAGAGAACGAGCTGCGAGCGGTTCCAGCACTCTTTGGAGACCATCTCCAGGC
>NW_011643954.1:0-201 GCF_000512975.1 Sesamum indicum
ATAACTACAAGTTAGTATAAAAGGGAAACAAACTAGTTTTAATAAAACCGTGCAAAACAGCTAATTTTTTAACATTCTCAACATTGGACGAAACTTGACCCAAACGTTGGTCTAGACCCAAGAGTTTGTGTGCTAAATTTTCTAAGCGTAATAATAACTACAAGTTACTATAAATGGGAAACAAACTTGTTTTAATAAAAC
>NW_011643955.1:0-201 GCF_000512975.1 Sesamum indicum
GTGTAGTAGTCAAAGATCAATGTCGTTCTTCCAGTACAACATGCAACCATTTTTACACACGTCAATCTTCTCAATAGGTAAACCCAAGTTTCTTATCAATTTCTTCGTAGTATACTAATCCTGTGCAGGGTGGTTGTGGGGCACTATATGATCAGCCCATTGAGATATTTGGTCATATATATGTTTGAGAAAATGGTTGCC
>NW_011643956.1:0-201 GCF_000512975.1 Sesamum indicum
TTTTGTGCCTTGGAATAATAAGGCTTTCTCTCTTGTCCACTATGTATTCCCTTGACTTCTAATCAGGGTTTCTTATTTCAATTGTACTGAGAGTAGGATAAGTTTTTCGATCAGGTATTACAATTTCAATGTTAAAGCAAACCCATGGAGATGAAGGTCTGCGAAGGAGGAAGGAGTTTCAAGGCCCACACATATGTTGAT
>NW_011643957.1:0-201 GCF_000512975.1 Sesamum indicum
GATCTTATCACTATTAGGATATATCTGTACGAACTTGGAGTTTCAGCGACTTAAAAAATAAGCATAGAAGGGAAGACCTAAGGAATTTCTAACATCCTTTTGGAAACACAATATACAATTTACTAAGTGAAGGCCACATGGGCAAAATACAAAAACCTAGCAAGTTCTGAGACTCAACTTCCAAGTCAGAGTGCATATCTC
>NW_011643958.1:0-201 GCF_000512975.1 Sesamum indicum
TATTCGATCTTATTGTTTTAGGATATTATTGTGGAGATGCTGCTGATATGGCTAATACTGAATCGTTGAGCATTGCAAGAGAAGCTGCAATACATAGTGCAGCTATTAGGTGTCCTCCAATGGTGTCTCACTTCCAGTTATCATATGATCTTGCAGTCTCGTTATGTTCTAGGTTTGTTTTCTTTTCTTATGTGTGATCCT
>NW_011643959.1:0-201 GCF_000512975.1 Sesamum indicum
CGGTATTATTAAAGACAGTTTGTTTCTCTTTTATACTATTTTGTAGTTATTATTACGTTTAACAAATTACTGCACAAATGCATGGGTCTAAACCAACGTTTGGGTCAAGTATCATGGAATTATCAGAACGTACAAAATTTAGCTATTTTGCACGGTTTTATAAAAGCCAGTTTGTTTCCCTTTTCCAATAATTTCTAGTTA
>NW_011643960.1:0-201 GCF_000512975.1 Sesamum indicum
GAATTCGACGAAACTTGACCCAAACGTTGGTCTAGACCAAGAATTTGTGTGATAAATTTGCTAAGTGTAATTATAACTATAAGTTTGTATAAAAGGAAAACAAACTTGCTTTAATAAAATCGCGCAAATAAATGTTGAGCATTTTAAGAATTCGACGAAACTTGACCCAAACGTTGGTATAGACCCAAGAATTTGTGTGTT
>NW_011643961.1:0-201 GCF_000512975.1 Sesamum indicum
AGCTTCGCATAGAGTCTCTATCGTAATTTCTTTTTATATCTTAAACTTTCAATTGTAAAATTTCAAGAAAATGATTATCCATCCAAACAAAACTATATGCAAAGGTGCTGTTTAGTCTATCTCATGAAGAACAATTCAAATAACCAAATCCTCCCTCTCCAGCACTAAACAGAGTCTCCTAACCTCTATGGCTGTTCTTCA
>NW_011643962.1:0-201 GCF_000512975.1 Sesamum indicum
ACAATATGCGAACTCGTATGGATGTTTATCCAATATTATATGTTTACAACTACGAATACAATTTCAATGTTCGAATATAGTCCCCAACATTCCATAGTGGTTCGGAACGACCATTCACGCTGCAGACAAGTGTAGTATGTGTGGTATGTCTTCAAGTTCTAATTGAGTATCCAATGCTACTTAGGACATTATTTCACACGT
>NW_011643963.1:0-201 GCF_000512975.1 Sesamum indicum
AACATCAGGAAAGACCGTCTTTTTACAATGACGAGAATTAACCAAATACACAGCTAAAAGTTTTTCAAACTTATAAGTAATTTGACAAGCTAGATCCCATAGTTCAAACTACAAAAAGCAGAAAAATCAAAAGGCAAAAATCAAACTACAAAAATCCTGCAGAGATAATAATCATATTTCAGAAAAAGCAGAAAAAAAAAA
>NW_011643964.1:0-201 GCF_000512975.1 Sesamum indicum
CAATTTTGTTTCCCTTTTATACAAACTTGTAGTTATTATTAAGTTTATTAAATATACCACACAAATTCTTGTGTGTAAACCAGCGTTTGGGTCAAGTTTCGTCGAATTCTAAGAACGTTCCACATTTTGTTGTTTTGCACGGTTTTATTAAAGCAAGTTCGTTTTCCTTTTAGACAAACTTGTAGTAATTATTAAGCTTAG
>NW_011643965.1:0-201 GCF_000512975.1 Sesamum indicum
TACACCACAATAATTGCACGTACACGATTTTTCACTTGATGATCATAATAAATACACGGAACATGAATTTTCACTTGGTATAAATACGTTCGCACAAGACTATATTATACTTTATTGATACAAACATCAATAATATATTCACATTTATAATTAAGACAATTTGCAACTTTTCTTGACATATTAATTGTACTGACATGAGCT
>NW_011643966.1:0-201 GCF_000512975.1 Sesamum indicum
TTGGATTTGATTTTGAAATTCAAGAATTTTCTTTTGAATGAAAGGTGCAGAAATTTGTTCTTCGATTTTTTATGAGAAATTTCATCTTTTAGGAAGAGAATTTGTTTTTCTTTATTACTGATTTCTTGATATATAAAAGTATCTTGTACTACTTTAATATCTCTTTGGGTTACAGGGAATTGGAATTGAAATAGAATATCT
>NW_011643967.1:0-201 GCF_000512975.1 Sesamum indicum
AGATTATGTGATGCTTCCTTTGGTTTAGTCCTATCTGGTTCAGGACTTTCCCAATGCCTCCAATCCTAAATTCATTGTATGGGCTGAGGTTGGAATCCTGTCGCATGATTCTTTCCATGGTTTTGTTTGACACCGTCATCCGGGAAAAGAATCCTAATAGGCTTTCGGAAGTTTGTAGCTGATCTTCCATGATTCTGACTT
>NW_011643968.1:0-201 GCF_000512975.1 Sesamum indicum
AACTTGTAGTTATTATTACGCTTAGAAAATTTAACACACAAAATCTTGGGTCTAGACCTACGTTTGAGTCAGGTTCGTCCAATGCTGAGAATGCTCAAAAATTAACTGTTTTGCACGGTTTGATTAAAAAAAGTTTTTTTCCCTTTTATACTAACTTGTAGTTATTATTACGCTTCAAATTTAACATACAAACTCTTGGGT
>NW_011643969.1:0-201 GCF_000512975.1 Sesamum indicum
CGTAAACTTAAAGCCTTGAAACCAGTCTTCAGACAACAAAGGAGGAAAAAAGGAGATTTGACACTTAATGTCACCTAGCCAAAGGATTTCTTGACGAGGCACAACACTTGGTGAGCCTAGATAGATAGAATTAGGCTTTTTTACAACTGGAACACTGCTGTCGCCTTGTTTATGCAAAAGCGGTGAAGCTCGAACAAATCA
>NW_011643970.1:0-201 GCF_000512975.1 Sesamum indicum
TTCAATTAGAAAATTGAAAAAATAATTTAAATTTAAATAAATATAAATAATACAAAAATATATAGAATCATATTATTCAATCCCATAAATATTATCTTCTTTTTTGTAATAAAATTTAAAAATTAATCTATTAATTTTAAAATAATTTATATTTTAAACTTTTATATCCCAATAACTCATTTTATTATTTATTGAATAAAT
>NW_011643971.1:0-201 GCF_000512975.1 Sesamum indicum
ATCTCAACTAGTCCCATGTTGGAACCATAACTGAGTTCCGGGACGAGTCTCAGAATTTGAAGTTTTGGACATAGACTCGAGCAAAACTGATTCTTTTAGTATTTTTTCATATTATATATATATATATATGTATGTATGTTTTGTTTATACTTACCTATAATGGATACAAATAATGGTTCGTGGTTTTAATGTATATACAAG
>NW_011643972.1:0-201 GCF_000512975.1 Sesamum indicum
CCTTCGCGCTCTGTCTCTCCCCCCTGCTTTTCTTGGTTTTCTTTACTCTGTCTTTTGGGTGAGAAATGAACGCAAGAAAAAAGAAATGACTCCACCTGCTTTCTTTAACTTTTTTCCTCGGAGAAGTGACCAGAGGAGAAGGGAAATGGTTTGATGGTGGGGTTGGGTGAGGGTATTTTGGCGGTGGGAGGACGGAACTGC
>NW_011643973.1:0-201 GCF_000512975.1 Sesamum indicum
ACCAGGAAGAGACTTAGTAAACATGTCGGCAATCTGCAGCTTGCCTGAAATGTGTGAAGGAAGGATGAAGCGTGACTTGAACTTGTCACGAACCAAGTGACAATCAATCTCCAAATGCTTCGTGCGCTCTTGGAAGACTGGGTTCGCGACGATGTGCAATGCAGCGTGGTTGTCGCAATACAAAGAAATTGGAGTCTGAAC
>NW_011643974.1:0-201 GCF_000512975.1 Sesamum indicum
TATTATTAAGCTTAGCAAATATACAACACAAATGGTTGGATATAGACCAATGTTTGGGACAAGTTTCGTCGGATTCGTAGAACGTTCAAAAGTTAGTTGTTTTGCACAATTTTATTAAAGCAAATTTGTGTTCCTTTTACACTAACTTGTAGGTATTATTAACCACACAAATTCTTGGTTCTAGACCTACGGTTGGGTTAT
>NW_011643975.1:0-201 GCF_000512975.1 Sesamum indicum
ACCAAAGATGAATCGCTATGCCTCAAGATGCTTATCGTGGATTTTAGTTTTGGTTCTAACACATATTCCGAGTTAATAAGTATTTAAAAAAATTCATAATATTTCTGAAAAATTATAAAATTAAGGAAATATACATAATAGTCATAAAAAAGTTAAACATATTACCTTTCTTATAATTCATATATATATATATATATATAT
>NW_011643976.1:0-201 GCF_000512975.1 Sesamum indicum
TTGGTTAGCAATTCAGGAGAAGCTACCGACAACTGATAAACCTTGGATGACACATCTAGGGGGATGTATACGCTGTGACGAGGGTGCAGCGGAGACACACAATCACATGTTCTTCAGATGTCGATATAGAAGAGGATGCCTTGCAGCTATACGACACCATATTCGATTTGCTTGGCCCAATCGTGAGTGGACAAGAGACGT
>NW_011643977.1:0-201 GCF_000512975.1 Sesamum indicum
TTGTTAATGAATGGAATATACTCTTATTTTTCTATCTCACGAGTCGTGGGGGTGGCAATAGAGATATTCATTTGGTTGATGGTCGGGTCTAACGTTGAGTAGAGTGACTCACTTGGAGTCCTTGGGATCACGTAAAGAGATGAGACAAAATAACTTGGGGATCTCATTGGATGAGAATGATATAGGTTACCACCCATAAAG
>NW_011643978.1:0-201 GCF_000512975.1 Sesamum indicum
TGATAGGTATATGTATAATCCTCCCGCAAAAAGACTGAAAAGCCCTTCATTAAGGGTAGGATGGTCATTTCCGCGACCGGATCCGCGTACTTCGTAACGGGCGGGTCGCAGAGGACCCGACCCGGGTCGTAGGAGGTGACAGAAGACCCAGACAATGACGGCCATCCGATTAGAATGGGATCAACCAGATGAGGCCACGTG
>NW_011643979.1:0-201 GCF_000512975.1 Sesamum indicum
AAAAATAATATATGTATGGTGATGAAGAGAGAATATATAATAGTTGCAACAATTAATACCTTTATGGGGCTCCCAAACATGAAACAATGAGAAATTTTTTTATCAACAAATCATTGTAAATAAGAAAAAGTGTAAATAATTATGGAAGATACCCTAATTAATGTCTTCTCCTCTCCATTAATGTAATTAAAGATATTATAC
>NW_011643980.1:0-201 GCF_000512975.1 Sesamum indicum
GAGATAAATTTTGAACATTCTCAGAATTCAACGAAACTTGACACAAACGTTGGTCTCAACCCAAGAATTTGATTGGTAAATTTGCTGAGCATAATAATAACTATCAGTTTGTATAAAAAGAAAGCAAACTTGCTCTAATAAAAACTTGCAAAACAGCTAAATTTTGAACATTCTCAGAATTCAAGGAAACTTGACCTAAGC
>NW_011643981.1:0-201 GCF_000512975.1 Sesamum indicum
ACCGCGGACTTCTGACCACTCGCCGCTTCTACTGCATGGGGACAGGCAAAATCAAACAGGAGGTATGTTTCAATTTGACAACTACCTAACACACTCACCTGAATTTATCCCCAGTGTGCAGAATATCTGACAAAATACAATCGTTGGGGTGCCTATGTTTGCGTTAACACGTAAACTTAAAGCATTGAAGCCGGTCTTCAG
>NW_011643982.1:0-201 GCF_000512975.1 Sesamum indicum
ACATTTTACTCTCTCGCTTGCTTCCGCTAGCGCGTTCTTGGGCCGATCAACTATCCCTTCAACCACACCGTGGAAGATGGATCTAACGCTCTTGCTACAAAGAATTAGATCTGATGGAAAGAAATTGAATCGTTTTGCACTATGGATTAGTGTAAATGATTTCTTCTCATTCTCAACTTGAACCTCATTCAAGGAGGACTC
>NW_011643983.1:0-201 GCF_000512975.1 Sesamum indicum
CAACTTCAAAATATTGTAGCTCTTTCAACTACAGAAGCAGAATATATAGCCATGACTGAAGCAATAAAGGAGGCAATATGGCTTAAAGGCTTAATTTCTGAAATAGGTTTTATGAAAAACAAAACCCTTGTCTTTTCTGACAGTCAGTCTGGGATACAACTGTGTAAGAATCCTGTTTTTCATTATAGAACAAAACACATA
>NW_011643984.1:0-201 GCF_000512975.1 Sesamum indicum
AAGCAACACCCTTGCAAGGAACACTGGAATGCAACACTTTATCTTGTGAGATATCTTAAAGGGACTATGAACAGAGGATTGTCCTTCAGAAGAAAATTTCAATATCACTGCATTTTGTGATGCAAATTGAGCTACATGCAAGGACACTAGAAGGTCCTTGATAAGTTATTATGTGTTCCTTTGAGAAAGTTTGATATCATG
>NW_011643985.1:0-201 GCF_000512975.1 Sesamum indicum
AGTTGGTGTCTCCCTCGACAGGCCAAGGGATACGCCAAAGTCTAAATAAAGATTGTGTACTGACTGAACTATGTATTCGCTGCTTGATATCCTCGATAATAACAACTGCCATGGTGCTGGGAGTCCTTTCAGTTTGCTCGAATCGTCTCAAATTTCTCTCCTTCCAAATGTGGTAAACACATGATGCTAATAGTGCTCGGT
>NW_011643986.1:0-201 GCF_000512975.1 Sesamum indicum
TCACCCAATTCTTTCGAACTCGAGCCCTAATTTCCCTAATCTCCTTCGAACCCAAGCTGCGAAGACCTATCTACTCCCCACCATTTGTGAAGACGAACAAGATCAAGCCACTTTGGAGCGAAAATGGTGTTCGTTCGGCAGGATAGGCATATGAATATGCCTCCTCCTCAATACCGTAAGTATTCTCCATTTTCACTCCTC
>NW_011643987.1:0-201 GCF_000512975.1 Sesamum indicum
CTCTTTTGGTCATCTAGTCAGTAGCTCAGTAGCTTCAGTCTTCTACTACTAGTCTAATTGGTAATTCAATTGTGCTTCCAGTAGTTATTATCGAGGATATCAAGCAGCGGATACATAGCATTACATTACCTAGTTCAGTCAGTACACAATCTTTATTTAGACTTTGGCGTATCCCTTGGCCTGTCGAGGGAGACACCAACT
>NW_011643988.1:0-201 GCF_000512975.1 Sesamum indicum
ATATTAGAATCTAATAAGATAAGAAACAAATCAGCATTCACCAAAGAACTCAAGCACATCCATTTTATATTCCTTTTTGGTAAGTCATGATTACCGTACTTTAGGATGCACAGAGTGAGTTTGGAGGCAGTTCTTATGTCCAACGGGCTCGCTTGCTCGAGGCGTGACATGTTCCATAAAAATCTGTAATCATTGTGTTTA
>NW_011643989.1:0-201 GCF_000512975.1 Sesamum indicum
AATAAAACATAAAGACTAAAGTTCTATATATCATATTAAATAATAATTTTAATTATAAAAGATATTATAATATACTAAGTTGTTGATTAAATTTATTTTTGTATAAAGATTAAATGTATAAATAAAAGTGCCATAATTTATTATTATCCAAAATAAAATGTATGATCTTAATTAATAATTATAATATATGGTCAATTTATA
>NW_011643990.1:0-201 GCF_000512975.1 Sesamum indicum
TTCTGACTGCAAGGAAGAATAGAGTAAGCTGGTCTACTGCTCTATCCCTCTTGGACTATGAGTTAGATGTTCGGGTTGGCAGCTATGAGTTCTGAGCTATAGATGCTAGAGTCCGGACTGGTTGGATTTATGACTTATTGAGCTATTGAGTTCCTGCTGTTTCTTCTTTCTCTTGCCTATCCGAGTCCCTGAGGTAGCCCT
>NW_011643991.1:0-201 GCF_000512975.1 Sesamum indicum
AGTAGCTCGATCGAGTGCTGAAGCAGAATATCGCAGCATGGGTTCCACTACATGTGAACTCATCTGGATACATAACTTACTCAAGGAATTCCAACTTGAGTCTCCTACTCCTATCCCCTTCTTTTGTGACAACCAAGCGGCTTTATACATCGTGGCTAATCCAGTTTTCCACGAAAGGACTAAACATTTGGAGATCGATTG
>NW_011643992.1:0-201 GCF_000512975.1 Sesamum indicum
ACGTGGCCTCATCTGGTTGATCCCATTCTAATCGAACGACCGTCATTGTCCGGGTCTTCTGTCAACTCCTTTGACTCGGGTCGGGTCCTCTGCGACCCGACCGTTGTGAAGTACGCGGATCCGGTCGCGGAAATGACCATGCTACCCTTAATGAAGGGCTTTTCAGTCTTTTTGCGGGGGGGATTATTCATATACCCATCA
>NW_011643993.1:0-201 GCF_000512975.1 Sesamum indicum
TATTGTTTCTTGAGCCTGCTGTAGGTTATATGTAAACCTGCAAAAGATCTACCAGGCTAAGGCTGAGGCTGATTTTCTTGTTATGGAGCAGCGTGTTAGGAAAATCTTAAAAAAAATAGGTAGAGATCCAGATAGCATATCAAAGGCAACCATAAAAACCTTTTGCAGAAATGCACGGAAGCTCAAGGTTATGCTCAAAAT
>NW_011643994.1:0-201 GCF_000512975.1 Sesamum indicum
GGTACAAATAATGGTTTCTTTTTCTTACAATTCAAATCAGTCGCAGCTATGGAAGATGTCATTGAAGGAGGACCGTGGTTATTTCAGGGGCAGCCTATTGTTCTTCAAAAATGGGAACCAGGGATGGTACTAAGGAAACTACAGCATACTCAAGTTCCTGTGTGGATCAAATTACGTCACCTTCCAGTCGAGTTATGGACA
>NW_011643995.1:0-201 GCF_000512975.1 Sesamum indicum
CAGAATGAGTTATTTGTTGCTGAATATGAACTGCAATTAGTGAGCTTATCAAAATATGCCCAGAAGAAGTGAACACTGATGAATTGAGAAGAGACAGATTTGAAAGGGGGTTCAGACTTGAGATTCGGGAGAAAATAGCAATCAAACCTCCAAGTTGTGGTGCACTGCTGGAAGCGGCACTGAGGGCAGAAGAGACGTCAC
>NW_011643996.1:0-201 GCF_000512975.1 Sesamum indicum
ATATCTTTAACGTCTTCTCCGATTTGGTGCATTCTCAACCACTCGCTCAATATACAAGTGAGTCTTTTGAGAACCTTTTTCAGGCCTTTTCCTTCTCTTCTGGACACCACTTCAATAGCATATCTTTCTAGTACAATCTCAGCTTGAATGGACAAATCGCGAAGTTCAGCGACCCAATTCTGGACTATCTGTGAATTATAC
>NW_011643997.1:0-201 GCF_000512975.1 Sesamum indicum
AAGGATCAGATTTTAACAATTATGGGCTTCCAAGAGGGCCAACTACCAATGAGGTACTTAGGTCTCCCTCTACTATCTTCTAGATTGTCTATATCCGATTGTCAACCACTTCTATTGAAAATTGATGCTTGCATTAATGGATGGGAAGGAATTTCTTTTTTTTTGGGTAAATGTAAGTTTCATTAATAACATTGTAGTACA
>NW_011643998.1:0-201 GCF_000512975.1 Sesamum indicum
TTTTTTATTATTTGTGTTTTGTCATTGTCGGCCAACTGTCGAGCATGGTGCTTTTATTTGTTTGTTTTATGCTTTTAATGGTGTGGTCCCCTACAACTGAACCTGCTTTTGTTGCTTTGTGTTTTTTTTGTGTTTTAAACAGACCCCGACACTGATTCCATAACACTATCTCTACATTATAATGGTGTGGCTAGACATATA
>NW_011643999.1:0-201 GCF_000512975.1 Sesamum indicum
TAAAAAAGAAAAAACCCTAAAAAATCTGAAAATTCATGATCGAGTCAAAACTACACAATTTGGTCGAAAGACCCCATCCTATAAATAATAGATAATAAAATAATTCTTTACAAGCAATCGAACCCATTAGATAATTAATTTATGGCTAATTACTACTCATTAGACTAAGATTTTTCATATACAACAAAATACCAAAGAAAA
>NW_011644000.1:0-201 GCF_000512975.1 Sesamum indicum
CACACACACACACACTCCATGCTCTTTCATATTAGGTAAACAAAAATGAGAATATACATCTATGCACACACACAAAAATGTTACAAAGGACGTAAATAGACCACAAAAACACACAGTACCTGTAATGAGCATAAAATATTGCGAAACTATGGTGACATCCTACACGAGAAAAAGGATTGTGTAAATAGAAATGAAGACTTA
>NW_011644001.1:0-201 GCF_000512975.1 Sesamum indicum
CCATGCATTTGTGTGATAAATTTGCTAAGCATAATAATAACAACAAGTTAGTGTAAAAGGAAAAAGAAATTGCTTTAATAAAACCGTGCAAAACAGCTAAATTTTGAATGTTTTTAGAATTCGACGAAACGGTGGTCTCCACCCATGGATTTGTGCTGTAAATTTGCAAAGCATAATGATAAATACAAGTTAGTATAAAAG
>NW_011644002.1:0-201 GCF_000512975.1 Sesamum indicum
TCTTGACCAAAGAATTTGCTTGGTAAATTTTCTGAGTGTAATAATAACTACAAGTTTGTATAATAAGGAAGAAAATTTGCTCTAATTGAACCATGCAAAATAATTAAATTTTGAACATTATTAGAATTCATGGAAACTTGACCTAAACATTGGACTAGACCCAAGAATTTGTGTGGTAAATTTTCTAAGTATAGTATTAAC
>NW_011644003.1:0-201 GCF_000512975.1 Sesamum indicum
GTCCAAAACAGCTAAATGTTGAATGTTCTCAGAATTGCACAAAACTTGACCCAAACGTAAGTCTAAACCCATGCATTTGTGTGGTAAATTTACTAACCATAATAATAATTATAAGTTACTATAAAAGGGAAACAATCTTGATTTAATAAACCGTACAAAATAGCTAAATTTTGAACGTTCCCAGAATTGTACGAAACTTGA
>NW_011644004.1:0-201 GCF_000512975.1 Sesamum indicum
TGAAAGAGGTGATCTCCGACTCTCACTTCAGATACCAATCCGGAATTGATAGCATTTAGACAGGTCTTTTTCACTGACCCGGAAGGTCAATAATAAGAATAAGAAAGGCTGTAACTAGTAGCTAGAAAAAGAAAGTCCCTTAGGCGAGTTCTAGTCCTTGTCACGGAGCGGGGGGAATATGAGTTCCTCGTTTCATTGATG
>NW_011644005.1:0-201 GCF_000512975.1 Sesamum indicum
TGTTGCTAGTGCTAACCATTAAGGTTATCCTCCATCCAACTTGATATACCTAAGGCATAAAAGGTTAATCTTCATCAGCTCACCTATTTTTTTGCTTCGAAACTCCTACTATTACTATTATTGTTTGTTATTATTACTATTCCATAAAGTGCAAAATAAGAACATACACATCTATAGTCTACTTTATCTTCATGTTGCTTC
>NW_011644006.1:0-201 GCF_000512975.1 Sesamum indicum
AAGCCAGAAGCCGAATAGGACGGCACCGTCACCAGCAACCCCTAAGCAGCAAGCACGATTAAGGGATATAGCTATTAACCACTTTTCGTTAAAAAATAAAATCATCGCAAAAATGAAATCTCTTTATCCGAATGGGAATTGACAAAAGTCATTCGAGAGAGATTCTTTCAAGGACGACAAAAAGATCGGGAGTCTTCCTTT
>NW_011644007.1:0-201 GCF_000512975.1 Sesamum indicum
ATTCGACCGAACTTGATCAAAACGTTGGTCTGCACATAAGAATTTGTGTGGTAAATTTGCGAAGCATAATAATAACTACAAGGTTGTATGAAATAGAAACAAACTTGCACAAATAAAACCATGCAAAATTGCTAAATTTTGAATATTCTCAGAATTCGACGAAACTTCACCCAAACGTTTGTTTGGACATAAAAATTTGTG
>NW_011644008.1:0-201 GCF_000512975.1 Sesamum indicum
GTTCAAAATTTAGCTGTTTTGCACGGTTTTATTAAAGCAAGTTTGTTTCCCTTTTATACTAACTTATAGTTCTTACTACGCTTAGAAAATTTACCACATAAATTCTTTGTTCCAAACCAACGTTTCGGTCAAATTTTGTCGAATTCTAAAAACGTTCAAAATTCAGCTGTTTTGCACGATTTTATTAAAGCAGGTTTGTTT
>NW_011644009.1:0-201 GCF_000512975.1 Sesamum indicum
AGGGTGTATGCAATTACAAAAGAACAAGCTCCTACGGCACCTGAGGTTATCACTGGTTCCTTCTCTATTTGTGATTCTAATGCACATGTATTGATTGATCCAGGATCTACTTGTTCATTTATATCACACAATTTTGCATTTCGTGTAATGCTAAAATACAACCATTTGGACATGACTTATATGTGTCTATGCCTGCTGGTG
>NW_011644010.1:0-201 GCF_000512975.1 Sesamum indicum
AAATGTTGGGGACCAAAATAAATTTTACCCCTCGAACTGTGGTAAATGACTTCGCCAAGGGTGCACTTTAACTTATTCATGTCTGTTGGCTTCAATCATTAAGATGTTCAATGACTTCCCGGATTCATTTGCCTATGTCTTGAAAACACCACAAAGTATAAGTTTTTGATTTGGTTATGATGTGAAATAGGTTAATAAGCA
>NW_011644011.1:0-201 GCF_000512975.1 Sesamum indicum
GTATGGTTCTTTTGAATTCTTGGTGATGCCGTTTGGTTTGACAAATGCTTTGACTACATATTTTATCCTGAGGAACGACATCTTTTTGAATTCTTGGACCACTTTGTTGTCGTCTATCTTGATGACTGTGATTTATTTTGGATCGTTGACTCATCATTTGTAGTTTTTGAGAGCTCTAATACAAAAGTTGTGGGAATATGA
>NW_011644012.1:0-201 GCF_000512975.1 Sesamum indicum
GCAAGTACTTTTTCCAGAGTGGAGTAGCAACGGAAGTAGCAGCTCCAATGTTCTTCGCAAAGATATGCAGTGTAGCACCCCCTTCACTACAAGGGCTATATTTACCTTAACGTCATACTTATAGTAATCCCTGTGTTCATACATATACATTTGCACATAATCATCTAATCAATTTGCATACGTAATCCCAACACGTCATAG
>NW_011644013.1:0-201 GCF_000512975.1 Sesamum indicum
GGAGTTTAGGGGGATTTACCGTGGCAAAATAATAACAATCATATCCACAAGGAAAAATTGTGGAAATAAAATAGGAGGGATTAGAGAATCGTTACGACCACCAGGAGCCGGATTTCAGAGATGACGCTCTAATACCACTATAGAGTGATACGCTCACGATCTTAATTAACCAGTGTACCAATGATTGGAGTACGAAACTCC
>NW_011644014.1:0-201 GCF_000512975.1 Sesamum indicum
TTTCACATTAACCGCTAAAAAGAATGTGCTTTTGGACACTATCTAGTAGCACATGACAACCTAATGTATCTATCTCTTCCTCTCTACCATTTTTCTAACCAAAGACGTAATCTTTGTCCCTATCTAACAATGCATTTTTCTTTGTATACTTCAAATCCAAAATGTATTTGATTTTCTATGAAACCTTCACATTATCAACAT
>NW_011644015.1:0-201 GCF_000512975.1 Sesamum indicum
ACTGGAGAAGGCTTATGTTGATCATGTCTATGACACAATCACCTCTTGTACAGATCCAAGATACAATCATCTTATGAATGTAATTGCCGTGATTCGTCAAGTCTGAAGACTACTCTGATAAAATTGGACCGGGGACTCAAGTCATATCGACCAGGCCTCCAAAGCTTCCATATGATGATCCCCGCGAGTCAGTTCAGTCAG
>NW_011644016.1:0-201 GCF_000512975.1 Sesamum indicum
AACAAATTTGTCATTCCACTTTCACAGGGGCAACGTAATGGAGACAACAAATTTGTGATTCCACTTCCACATGAGCGACCTAATGGAGACAACAAATTTGTGATTCCACTTCCACAGGAGCGACCTAATTGAGACAACAAATTTGTGATTCCACTTCCACAGGAGCGACCTAATGGAGACAACAAATTTGTGATTCCACTT
>NW_011644017.1:0-201 GCF_000512975.1 Sesamum indicum
AATGTTCAAATCAAAATGATGCCACTAATTAACCTTATTATCCAAAGGTAACACGATCTTAATCTAGAATTCCTTGATAACTAAACATTCAGCTTTCAGTCCACAAATATTTGTAAACATTAATCGGTTTAGCGATGTTAATCATTAAAGGCTTCCCATGAAGAACGTGGCCTTGCAGACCTTGCCTCGGCAACTTCGTGC
>NW_011644018.1:0-201 GCF_000512975.1 Sesamum indicum
CTATTACTTCTTTCGTTTTTCTCCTTTCGATTACAATAAGAACGTAAATGACTTGATAGAGTGTTCAGTTTTGGATTGTTAGTCGAAATAGAAGCTATGATTTCATAGTAATTAGTTGAATGCTGCTAAATTTATGGGTCGTACAAATTTAGTTGTTCAATCCAATCTAAGATAGTTATTTGGTGGTTCGACATGCTCAAA
>NW_011644019.1:0-201 GCF_000512975.1 Sesamum indicum
AAGTAAAAGTTAGTGTATAAGGGAAACGAACTTTCTTTACTAAAACCATGCAAAACAACTAAATTTTGAATATTCTCAGAATTCCACGAAAGTCGAACCAAACGTAGGTCTTGACCCATGCATTTGTGTAGTAAATTTGCTAACCGTAATAATAACTACAAGTCAGTGTAAAAGGGAAACGAACTTGCTTTAATAAAACCG
>NW_011644020.1:0-201 GCF_000512975.1 Sesamum indicum
AAGTTGTGGCAACTTGACAGAATATGGCGGTGGTGGAGGTGAGCTGTAGTAGTACTTCTTCGGTGGTGGTGCTGGAGATTTGTAATAATACTTGGGATGTTCTACGTGCTTCGGAAGTTGTGGCAACTTAACAGAATATGGCGGTGGTGGAGGTGAGCTGTAGTAGTACTTCTTCGGTGGTGGTGGTGGAGATTTGTAATA
>NW_011644021.1:0-201 GCF_000512975.1 Sesamum indicum
GACAACCTACAACTCAGGCACTTTACAGGCTATTAGATCCACCAGGACCGAAAGTAGGCTGGTCTTCGCTACTTTCGGGTTCACTTAAGATTCCACGTCATTTATTCATCTTATGGCTTGCTATTCTTGGCAAGTTGGCTACGACGGACAAATCATGGCTAGCCCACCTGGGCCCGTGTGTTCTATGTAACGAGGGAGTGA
>NW_011644023.1:0-201 GCF_000512975.1 Sesamum indicum
GGCTAGGATCATATTTCGAGATGTTTGATGTCCATTGTCTTAACAGATTTCTTTGGTAGACAACTAGCTTAAGTTTCTAGTTTTGAATATGACATGTTGCCTTGACTCAGTGTTTAAACTGTTGAAGACAGCCTTACTGCATTGACTGTTTATTGATATATTAAGTGTTTTGTTTATTTCTCTCACTCTCTCCCTCTCTCT
>NW_011644024.1:0-201 GCF_000512975.1 Sesamum indicum
CTTGGAACAACCATGGTCCTCCTTCTATGACTTCTTCCATGTATGCAACTGTCTTGAATTGGAAGAAGAAAAAGCCGTTCATTGTGGCAGTGACATCTCGTAGACCTGACCATACTGATAAGGCATACTCTTTTACATGGTGAAAATATGGTCGTTTCCCAAGAAAATAACCAACCGCAGTAGTTTTCCATCTAGTGGATC
>NW_011644025.1:0-201 GCF_000512975.1 Sesamum indicum
TTAGTTAATACATTATGGCAGATTCGGAGTCGTCGAAACTCATTCATATTCAATAATACAACTATTAATACTTATGTAAATCTGAAGGTTGCCTACTGTTATCTAATTAAATAAACCTAGCCCAACAACCTAACAACAAAAAAAAAATATTTGCAATCGTTTGCAAATGGTTACCTCGTCCAACACAATAGTAAAAGTTCA
>NW_011644026.1:0-201 GCF_000512975.1 Sesamum indicum
CCAAAGTGAGGGGACCATCATCTACTGCAAATTTGTTGAGCTTGTTTTCAGTAGTGAGTTTACGGTTGGCGTTGAAAAGACCCGCGAAAGAGACCGATTTCTTCTTGGCATTTTCGATCACCGGCAGTTTTTCCTCCGGTCTGTTGCGTTTGCTGCAACATTCTTTGTGATATGGGAGGGAGTGACCTCCATGTCAGAAAT
>NW_011644027.1:0-201 GCF_000512975.1 Sesamum indicum
ATAAATTTAATAATCTAATTAACCAACGATATCATTTTTATATTCGATTTGATATTTAATTTGACACTATTCTAAATAGCCAAACTCGTAAAATATTCCGATTAAATGGTACATCACTCAATATAATAATATTTAATAAACGGACTAATTAAATAATATAATTATATAAATTAAATAAAATTATAATTATAATTTCATACC
>NW_011644028.1:0-201 GCF_000512975.1 Sesamum indicum
TGAACATTTATGTATACGTACTATAAAATATGCAATTATGTTGATATAATTAATCTATAATATTTTATTATATTATGAGTGATGATATGCTATATTTTAAATATTTGTGCATGTAAGTTAATATAAAAATTAAGTTATATAACATACTTTTTTATAAAATTAAATTGAGCTTGTAAATAATTTTCTTATAAAACATATTTT
>NW_011644029.1:0-201 GCF_000512975.1 Sesamum indicum
GTCAAACGCGTTTTAGTTAAGAGTTAGTTAGCTCTGCTCTGTATAAAAGAAGACGGATGTCTTCTTCTCCAATGCATCAGAAACCTTCAAGTCCTCAAATAATACAAGCTTTGATTCCTGCTTCCAATTCTCTTATTTCCTTTCATTTTATTCTGCCAACCACTCTTGGTTCTCTATGTTTCCGCTGTGTGAAAATTCACA
>NW_011644030.1:0-201 GCF_000512975.1 Sesamum indicum
CTTCGAAAGGTAGGAGCTAAAGTCCGGCTCGGTTGGGGTAGACCCAGGAGAAGAGCTGTGCACAAAGGTTTAAACCATGGGCAGGGACGGTGAACAACAACAGGAGAGTACTCGGCGTAGATCTTTCCTCGATCCTAATATCCTAATAAAGGCTCAGTGGCTCAATTAGGCTTGGGAGCAGGGCTGTGCGCAAAGGCACAG
>NW_011644031.1:0-201 GCF_000512975.1 Sesamum indicum
AATGTTGGACGTCTCATTTCTTCGCCTTTGCGAACCTGAGGCACCGATACTTCTCTCCACTAACAGTTATTTCAAGAGCTCCATCTTGATTGTCTTGATTTGATGCAGTTCCCATCAGCACACTCTTTTCTTTCTCAAGATTTTCTCTCTCCATCTTTAACCTTGCTTCTTGCCGAGCAATCTCTGCCTGAAAACAAGTAA
>NW_011644032.1:0-201 GCF_000512975.1 Sesamum indicum
ACATGGAAGACGTTATGGATTTTCCACCAGGAAGGCAACTCTACCTTGTAGGCCACCGTTCCAATACGCTTCATGATAGATAAAGGGCCAACATATTTTTGCATCAACCGAGGATCTCTCCCCCTTGATGACTTCGACAATCTTGGGTCTGGGACCTTCACCATCACAAGGTCTCCCGCATTGAACTCGATGAAGCGGCGG
>NW_011644033.1:0-201 GCF_000512975.1 Sesamum indicum
AGTAACCCTCCACCGTTTTTTTTTGGTTTATTCTCGATTTCTTCATTATGTTAGGTTTTGTTCCCATGTCGCTTTATTAAAAGTTTTTGTTTATGATACATTTAAAACTCTTGTATAAATTTTACAGAAACACCATATTTGTTCATATCCTCATCGTCTTAACTTTGGAGGTGTATCTAAGCATGGTTGGAAATTCCATAG
>NW_011644034.1:0-201 GCF_000512975.1 Sesamum indicum
GTAATAATAACAACAACTTTGTGTAAAAGCGAAACAAACTTCCTTTGTTAAAAACTCGGAAAACAGCTAATCAAACTTGACCGAAACGTTGGTCTAGATATAAGAATATGTGTGATAAATTTGCTAAGCCTAATAATAACAACAAATTTGTGTAAAAGCGAAACAACGTGCTTTAACAAAATCGCGCAAAACAGCTTAATG
>NW_011644035.1:0-201 GCF_000512975.1 Sesamum indicum
CTAGGCCCATGCATTCGTGTGGTAAATTTGCTAAGCGTAATAATAACTACAAGTTAGTACGAAAGGGAAACCAACTTTCTTTAATAAAACGGTGTAAAATATTAAAATTTCTACGTTCTCAGAATTCCAGGAAACTTGACCCAAACGTAGGTCTAGACCCATGCATTTGTTTGGTAAATTTGTTAAGCATAATTATAACTA
>NW_011644036.1:0-201 GCF_000512975.1 Sesamum indicum
CCTGCCAGCCAGTATTGACTCATTCTACCAGCTAATCCTCTTCGACTAACTCATTCCCAGGGGATATGATATAGAGGAAGGAAGTCTACCCTCGTAGCCAGAGCTCAAGTAAACCAATGCCTTGTAAGAGTAAGCACCCTACCTTATATCCGTAAGCCAAACCCTATCCTCCAATGAGTCTACCCCTGCCCTTGTTTCCAG
>NW_011644037.1:0-201 GCF_000512975.1 Sesamum indicum
CATAAGGAGTAGGTATACACTTATTGAGACAATGGAATATGGTAGGATTGAATTATTGAATATTCTTCACTCGACAACCTCCACCTCAGAAAAGTATTAGATGAGTACAGACACCTCTATTAAGTGCACACTTAAGAAGAGGAGGAATGAATAGTAGCCTTGTTAAGTCTCTCCTTATTCAGCTATGAAATAGATATTCAT
>NW_011644038.1:0-201 GCF_000512975.1 Sesamum indicum
AAATCTTTTGGCTGGAAACAGTTCTTGTCCTTGATGGAACAGAAAGAACCAACCATTCTCCGGGCTTATACCAGTCTCCGTTTGAGCAAGTCCAGGACACTCCAGAAAAGTGAAATTTTGGCATCACTGGAGAATGCTGGACTGCCAGCTAATGAAGATAATGCTGTTGCCATGATGCATTTTCTGAATGCTAACACTGAT
>NW_011644039.1:0-201 GCF_000512975.1 Sesamum indicum
ACTGTTTTATTAAAACAAGTTTGTTTCCCTTTTATACTAACTTATAGTTTTATTACGCTTAGCAAATTTACCACAGATATTCTAGGGTCTAGACCTACGATTGGGTCAAGTTTTGTCGAATTCTGAGAATGTTCAAAAGTTAGCTATTTTGCACGGTTTTATTGAAACAAGTTTATTTCCTTTTTATACTAACTTGTCGTT
>NW_011644040.1:0-201 GCF_000512975.1 Sesamum indicum
CTTGTTCAACGCCCGATAGTCACAACACATACGTAGGGAGCCGTCGGCCTTCTTCTGAAATAGGACCGGCGTCCCATACGGCGACTTAGCGGGTTTGATTATTCCGCTCTCCAACATGTCCTTCAGTTGATTCCTAAGCTCCACCAGCTCAGGCTGCGACATCCTGTATGGTGCCCTGGCGGGCGGCTTCGTGCCTGGCAC
>NW_011644041.1:0-201 GCF_000512975.1 Sesamum indicum
AACTTAACATGTCTATATTCTCCAAGGGACAGTCAGAACACTCCAGTTACCTGAAAGGTTCGAGTTTTGGAAATCGGACAAGAGGAAGCGATGTAGGATATCTATCCGAATAAATGGCTTGGAGCCATATAATACGCTATGGAGTTCAAACTAGGTTTGGATGCCCTACATACTTATTATGAGAAGTTCATGAGGTACATG
>NW_011644042.1:0-201 GCF_000512975.1 Sesamum indicum
TATCCTTTAATGCCCTCAGGATAACCAATAAAAACACATTTAACAGATTTTGGATCAAGTTTATCAGATTCTTGAAGAACAAACGCAGTACAACCAAATACACGTAAGGATGACATATCAAGTAATTTTTCATACCACATAAAATCAGGAGTTTTTCCAAGTAGAGGCACAGAAGGAGATAAATTTATAAGGTGAGCAGCA
>NW_011644043.1:0-201 GCF_000512975.1 Sesamum indicum
CTTCAAGCATAACCTTTTATCTGTCAATGCATTGTGTGAAGCTGAAAATGTTAGTGTCATTTTTACCAACTCTCAGTGCTTTGTGCAGGACCTTGTGACTAAAAAGGTCATTGCTATAGGTATTAAAAGAGGGAGACTGTATCTGCTTGAACACACTCAAAACTGCAAGAAGCATGATCTGCACAAACACATGGCTCATTT
>NW_011644044.1:0-201 GCF_000512975.1 Sesamum indicum
ATATATATATATATAAAGGCTTCTTATACATGCGCCAAGTCCTACTGGAATTCTAGGTCATATATATTAAGCAACCGTCTCACTCATATTGGAGCACCCCCAAGTTTTAAATTTCAACGTTTTTACAATTTGGTTCCTGCTATCATAGGCAAATCAGCTAGGCAGATCATGGGCTAACAAGTAGGCTAAACAGGTACGACA
>NW_011644045.1:0-201 GCF_000512975.1 Sesamum indicum
TTGAAATATTATGTTTGTTGTTTGATGGGTTGTGGATGTCTGAAAATGAGAATATGCTGATATATTATTTTACGTTACTAATTGCTTACAAGAATGGTGATATGTGGATATGAGGGAGTGGTGGAAATTGAATATAATTGTGGTGTAAATACCCCTTGATGTGTTGAAAAGCCTATAAGGCGAAATGATATGAAAAAGATG
>NW_011644046.1:0-201 GCF_000512975.1 Sesamum indicum
TTCTTGCGTCTAGACCAATTTTGGGTCAAGCTTAAACGAATTCTGAGAACGTAACAAATTGAGCTGTTTTGTACGGTTTCATTAAAGCAAGTTGTAATTAAGCTTAGCAAATATACCAGACAAATTCTTTGGTCTAGACCAACGTTTGGGTCAAGTTTCGTCGAATTCTAAGAACGTTCAAAAGTTAGCTATTTTGCACGG
>NW_011644047.1:0-201 GCF_000512975.1 Sesamum indicum
CCACTACTTTCGGGATCACTTAAAATCGCACGTCACATATTTATTCTATGGCTTGCCATCCAAGGCAAGCTCGCTACGACAGATAAACAATGGCTTGCTCACCTTGGCCCATGTATCTTATGCAATGAAAGAATGACAGAGACACATGCACATTTGTTTTTCCAATGCAGATTTAGTCGAAGATATCTCACAGAAATTCGA
>NW_011644048.1:0-201 GCF_000512975.1 Sesamum indicum
CTCTTGCATTTCTCCTCCTTGAAATGGTCCCTTTTATCACATAGACGATGTTCTGCCTCATATTGATTATTATATATGTTAATTGCCTGAACAAAGCATAATTAATTACTTTCCTAGCCTGTATTATTTATTTCACTACAAAAGGTTTTACCTATTGAAGTATTTTGGTTTTTGATGCTATTATTTGCTTAAAAATATATA
>NW_011644049.1:0-201 GCF_000512975.1 Sesamum indicum
CCTCGACCCAGGAACTTATTGGGGTCAGTTTCCTCCCGAATTACATAGGAGCTGCTATCAGCTGCAGCTTCCCAAACATACTGCTTATCAGACCTGGGGCTCTTTGTTGTCACAACCACCTAAAAATAATTGAAAGATAAGCCCAGACCAAATCAGCATTGACAGACACAGAAAAAGACCATCCAACAAATTATCAATAAA
>NW_011644050.1:0-201 GCF_000512975.1 Sesamum indicum
ATTACGCTTAGCAAATTTACAACACAAATGCTTTGGTCTCGACCAACGTTTGGGTCAAGTTTCGTCGAATTATGAGACCGTTCAAAATTTAGCTGGTTTGCACGGGTTATTAAAACAAGTTTGTTTTCCTTTCATACTAACTTGTAGTTATTATTACGATTAGCAAATTTACAACACAAATGCTTGGGTCTAGACCTGCGA
>NW_011644051.1:0-201 GCF_000512975.1 Sesamum indicum
AAGAAGTTAGTTACGGGGAAAAAGAATACTTTTAGACTTAGAACCATTATTTTGAGGTCACAGAACGGAAAATGACGTTATAAATGCGATACATTGAGTAACTAAGAGTGTCCAGGTACGCACATACACTTGCACACTTAGATAATGGGAATCATGACCAGGTGAAAGAGAAATAGCAAAAATTTTAAAGAGTCGTGGAAG
>NW_011644052.1:0-201 GCF_000512975.1 Sesamum indicum
GCTAGGATCGTGTGTTTACCATATTTGGAGGGAGAGGAACCTGAGACGGTTTGAGCACGAGGAGAGGCCACTGAGTGTAGTGGCCAACTTAATAGTAGAAGATGTTCGGCAACGTATACTCAGTATTAAACTACCTAGCTCTATTAGCACATGTGCCTTGTATAGACTGTGGCGTATCCCTTGGCCTGTCGAGGGAAGCGC
>NW_011644053.1:0-201 GCF_000512975.1 Sesamum indicum
CTGCATCATTGCCTGTGTCATCACCTGCATCATTGCCTGTGTCATCACGTCATTATCTAAGTCAGCGCTTACGTCATCAATCTGTTGCTGCAAATTTTTCGTCGGAGAGCCTTCAGCCGTCTGTTCCTCTGGTGTACTAACAGTTCCCGCCGGCAGCCGACCGTCAGTCGTCGGAACCTGGTGCGAAATCGCCGGAATCCG
>NW_011644054.1:0-201 GCF_000512975.1 Sesamum indicum
TCTGCTCTTTTACAGGACCTTCATATTTCAATTCCTAAGCCCATTCCCTTCCTTTGCGATAATAGTGCATCACTACACATTGTTAGCAACCCCATTTTTCACGAATGGATCAAACACCTCGAAATTGATAGACATCTTGTTCGAGACCATTATTAATCTGGTTTTTTGCACCTTCTTATATCCCATCTAAGGAAAAATTAG
>NW_011644055.1:0-201 GCF_000512975.1 Sesamum indicum
ATGAGGAACAGATATTGGTAGATGACGTCATGATCCACTTTTTTTTGGGTAATAATTTTGGAATGTCAAAATCGTTCACTAACCGTTACAAAATCCGTTCCAAAGACAGCTAAAAAATAGTAACGGTTAGTATTTGGAACTCGTTTGGAATAGATTATTAAAATTATGAAAGGTCTTGCAGTGACCGTTCCTATATGTATG
>NW_011644056.1:0-201 GCF_000512975.1 Sesamum indicum
CAGGTGTTGATATTCGAACTCTTAGACCGTGGGCTAGGCACATTTTGAGTAATGAGGAATCTACCACTTTAATGTTACCGTTCACACCAGTAGATGTCAAACAGGCAGTTTTTGACATTGATGAGGACAAGGCCCCAGGCCCGGACGGATACTCATCGGGCTTCTTTAAACCAGCATGGCCTATAGTTGGACAGGAGGTGA
>NW_011644057.1:0-201 GCF_000512975.1 Sesamum indicum
GTTTTGGGTTTAGGGTTTAGGGTTTAGGGTTTAGGGTTTAGGGTTTAGGGTTTAGGGTTTTTTTTTTTTTTAATCAAAACACCCGAAGGTGGGGATGCTTGTCGGGGTCCCCATCCCATTTTCATTAAAGAATAAATAACAGATACATTACATTAAGAAAGCATGAAGGAAGGAGTACTACTCCTTAACATTGAGAAACAA
>NW_011644058.1:0-201 GCF_000512975.1 Sesamum indicum
ATTGGAAACGTCTTCAGTTCTTTGATCCATTCCGTGGCGCGCAATCCATCATTGGCTAAACAATTATTTGGTTATGCCATTTTGGGCTTTGCTCTTACCGAGGCAATTGCCTTGTTCGCATTAATGATGGCCTTTTTGATCTCATTCGTATTCTGATCGAAGAAAGAGGTTCAGCTATCTTTTTGAAGGCGATAGTTCACA
>NW_011644059.1:0-201 GCF_000512975.1 Sesamum indicum
AAGGATGAAATAGTGATCATTAAATTTAGAGAGTAGGGGGTTTTAAAAGTATAGAAACAAGTTTTGAAGTAACAAATATCAAAATCTTTTGATCAAAACTTTTATTTCCTTGGCTAAAAAAATAGTCTTTACATTAGTATTCTAATTTACAATAGGTAGGACTAGTCTCTACAACAGAGGGCTCCAAATGTCCTTGGAATC
>NW_011644060.1:0-201 GCF_000512975.1 Sesamum indicum
TGAGGAATCAACGCTTGTAGTCGAGCATAATGTGGATTTTTGTCCCTCTTATTTATTTTTTCTCCAAATTATTGGCCTTCATTGTTTTATTTTTACACCAAAGGTCGGGGAAAAGATTAAGGGTACACCGATTGGTCAAGATTTAATTTTGCATTTAATTTTGGGCTTGAGAATTTTTCTTAAATTTTGGAATATCTAAAA
>NW_011644061.1:0-201 GCF_000512975.1 Sesamum indicum
AGTTCAAGTTACATTTTATTTTTATCAACTATGCAGATGTCGGTGCAACGCTTTTCCCTCTTATGAGGGGAGAAAATAATTTAGAAGGATAATGTATGTATCGTGTATGATATATTTAGACTATAAGTACTATTTCAAGCTCGCACATAAAAGTAAGGCGTGTGCATAACCCGTGCAAATGAAGAGTACTAACACTTGCAC
>NW_011644062.1:0-200 GCF_000512975.1 Sesamum indicum
ATTTCCCAACAATAGGTTGCTGCAAATGATATCAGTCATAAGGTAAAAAATTTTCTTTCTTAATGATGTCAAATATAACTTGTATTTCTTTCCATCCTTCAGGGCATTTATGTTTTATGTTATCTACCCTAATCTCCTGAGGAGTTAAAGCTTTTAATTCATCTTTCTCCTTTCCTTTATAGCCTGTAATCCTATCTTCC
>NW_011644063.1:0-200 GCF_000512975.1 Sesamum indicum
GACGGTTTGGGAAGAAAACCGGCAGCTGATGTTGTCCTCACCAACACAAATTTCTACCATGGTAAGTTCCGCAATGCCAGTTCACTGACATTCTCCCCCAAGAAAAGGGCACCTGAATGCATTGAACTAAAAAAGGAGATCGAAGAAGACCCCATCCCCTTGCCTGATCATTAATGCGATATATATATATATAATGGAGC
>NW_011644064.1:0-200 GCF_000512975.1 Sesamum indicum
TTCACAGAATTCGACGAAACATGACCCTATCGTTGGTCTAGACCCAAGAATATGTGTGGTAAATTTCCGAAACGTAATAATACCTACAAGTTAGTATAAAATGAAAACAAACTTGTCTTAAGAAAACCATGTAAAACAGCTAAATTTTGAGCATTCTCAGAATTCGATGAAACTTGACCCAAACGTATGTCTAGACCCAA
>NW_011644065.1:0-200 GCF_000512975.1 Sesamum indicum
CTTGAAGAAAGTTGAAAATTAAATCAAATTATTCGCGATTGCACTTGAGGTTGATGTATAAATTTGTAATATGGATATAATAGTATAATATGACTAACACAAATTGTGATTGCATGTTAATTTTTATGGTATCTATAAAAGCGTATTAATCATCGCTATATTCTTGAATATGAACGAGGAATAAGATTTGTGATTAATTC
>NW_011644066.1:0-200 GCF_000512975.1 Sesamum indicum
ACCATCATGTTAGCAACGTACTCTTCAAATGTAGGTATCTGTACTTGTCCCATAGCCCACTTCAGCACCTTGTCGTAAGCCTTACAAAGTTGTTTCATCTTCACATTGTAAAGGAAATTTAATTACATCAAAGAAGTTAGTGGATATTAATGAGAAACAACGGACCAGATATAAGTTCAAATGTAAAATTATCAATAAAA
>NW_011644067.1:0-200 GCF_000512975.1 Sesamum indicum
CATCACTTTTATATTAGCTATTTATTCATATGAATTAGTCATAACACCACAATCCAACAGACCTTCCCCACCAGACTGGAGTAGCGAGAAGAGAAGCCTACCTAGAATAGAAAAAGCAAAGTAAAAGAAAGAAGAAAGGGGCCGAGGCTCGATGTATATTGAGAGATCATGGAGTTGGAATAACATTCTCATTCATCAAG
>NW_011644068.1:0-200 GCF_000512975.1 Sesamum indicum
TGAGAATAAGGTTCTAAATTATGCCAAAAAAAGACACATTATCCCAATAGAAGTGGACATAGGCACAAAATATTGCATTTGTTTTTGTCCAAAGGCAGAACAAACACTTAACTTTTTCTTCTCTTTAGCTTTCTTCCTCACAAGGATGCCTAATCGGAATTACATGGAAAGAGCAATTTGGCTCCAGCTATTTGCATTAG
>NW_011644069.1:0-200 GCF_000512975.1 Sesamum indicum
AATTATCGCAGATAAATGACGTGTTTCACGTTTCTTTGCTACGGCAATACCGATCCGATCCCAGTCATATTTTGCATGAGTCAGAGATGGAGATATCAGAGGGATTGACATATATAGAAGAGCCAATGAAAATTCTAGATCGGAGTATAAAGAAGTTAAGAAATAAAGAAATACCAATGGTGAAGGTCAAATGGAGTCAC
>NW_011644070.1:0-200 GCF_000512975.1 Sesamum indicum
TTACAAATTACTTCCACGTTAATATTCAACATTTTCAATGATATTACACCATTTTCTCACTCTATTTCAAGGTTTCCTTTTATTTTTCCTTAATTTGTTACTGACTTAAGCATCGGAGTGCTAACCTCTATTTTGCAGGGCTAGTCCTTCGATAATCTTAGGATTTTCTTAAAGGTCCTTCAACACTTGTGGTGTAGCCA
>NW_011644071.1:0-200 GCF_000512975.1 Sesamum indicum
CTAACAACTCATAAGCTATAAAGATTTGTAAAATTAAAATAAATACCTGGACAATGACGGAGTCAGAGAAAAGAATTTGTAATGACAAATAAAATTTTTAAAAGGTTAATTAAATCAGTACATATTAACTGTAAAAACCTAAAACGTGTAAAAAATCTAAAAGTTCATAATAAATTTTTAAAATCTGTAAAAATAATGAA
>NW_011644072.1:0-200 GCF_000512975.1 Sesamum indicum
GTATCATATGCCTTCCGAATGTCCACTTTTAAAGCACATCGGGGTGGTAGATGGGTCTGGTTATATCCCGTAAATAGTTCCTGCGCCAACATAATATTGTCTCCTATGCTTCGTCCGGACACAAACGCTGCTTGGCACGGACTAATAAGTTTGTCTAGTATCACACTCAACCGTTGGACAAGGAGCTTGGCAATAATCTT
>NW_011644073.1:0-200 GCF_000512975.1 Sesamum indicum
GTGTTGTGCCCCCTCTCGCGATGAAATTTGCAATATTTGTTAGAAAATTTTTTAGAGGGGCTATACCTGGTGTGCCTTGGCCATTTCAGAATGTCTGCATTTTCGACCATCATCAAGGCTTTCTCTCGTGACATAGCCAACGGAGTGTAGTTGTTGTATTTGGGTTGGTATTTTGGTTCCTTGGGTTTATCATTTTTTAT
>NW_011644074.1:0-200 GCF_000512975.1 Sesamum indicum
CGAAAGAAACTGCGAGATACTACTTCTATGATCAATCTGAGCAAAATGTTTTTATCTCAAGGAATGCAGTGTTCTTGGAAAAAGGTTTTTGTGCGGATAGTCGATGCAATGAGGTACAACGTAAGGAAGGAAGTCAGAAACCTTAGCTGAGCGAAAGAACATTATTTGAGCCTATAGTTGCCACTGATGGATCTCTAATC
>NW_011644075.1:0-200 GCF_000512975.1 Sesamum indicum
GGATGTTTCTTTTCACTGTATTTTGTGCAAATGACGAATTTGTTCACGGGCTACTGTATTCTATGATTCTAAGCAACTTGCGTTATCATTTTTTCTTGCTCTGTGCGAGTGATTAGCCTTACTTATGGTATTCATGACATGCTGTATGCTGTGTTGGCGGAAGTTTTTCGTTATAGGATTCATCAGTGTAATTAGATGTA
>NW_011644076.1:0-200 GCF_000512975.1 Sesamum indicum
TCACCTCAAAATCACATGATTAATTCATTTTTGTTGAAATAATTTATTTTTGAGTTATGAAAATTTTTTTTAATTATTTTAATTATTAAAAAAAAAAAAAAAAAAACGTTTGCGCGGACGCCGGGCCTTGGGCGTCCACTGCATGAAAATTTTCGCGTCACCTCAAAATCACATGATTAATTCATTTTTGTTGAAATAAT
>NW_011644077.1:0-200 GCF_000512975.1 Sesamum indicum
CTAAATTTAGAACGTTCTCAGAATTCGATCAAACTTGACCATACGTTGGTCTGAACATAAGAATTTGTGTGGTAAATTTGCTAAGCATAATACTAATTACAAGGTTGTATGAAATAGAAACGAACTTGTTTTAATAAAATCGTGCAAAATAGCTAAATTCGAATATTCTCAGAATTCGACGAAACTTCACCCAAATGTTG
>NW_011644078.1:0-200 GCF_000512975.1 Sesamum indicum
GGATCTCTTTGGGAAGTAAGAAGCCCCTTTGACATCTCTTCATCTGCAAATAATTCTCGATGTGAAAACACCGGGGCTTCGGTCGCCGGCTCCCCTGTCATCAGGTCACCAACTTCCTTGACCTTCCGGCAAAAAGAGTAATTAGGCATAAAAGATTTGATTGAATGAACGCCACCTTGGTTGTTTTCAAACAAATCCAA
>NW_011644079.1:0-200 GCF_000512975.1 Sesamum indicum
AACAGAATGGGGTCGTAGAACGAAAGCACAAACACTTACTCCAAGTCGCTAGAGCTTTGATGTTTGAATCTCATCTTCCAAAACATTTCTGGGCAGAGTCCATTCTCGCTGCCACCTTTATCATTAATCGTTTGCCTTCCCCAACTCTCAATTGGAAATCACCCTATGAACTCTTGTATAAAACAAGTCCTTCATATCAG
>NW_011644080.1:0-200 GCF_000512975.1 Sesamum indicum
ACCGACGATGTAGACTTTTAATCGTTGCCTCGTACTGGACCAATATATTTATCTACTCATGAAGGTTTTTTTCAAGCCCATTCATGTTACAGTTCACGATAAACGGGTCAAAAGAGGGAGGAAGAGACAGAAGGATCACATTAATATACGTCTCTTTTTCAAGGTCAACCTTGAGGTCCTTGAGCTTCTCCACAAGGAAT
>NW_011644081.1:0-200 GCF_000512975.1 Sesamum indicum
CTTTGCCATAGATTTTATCTTTTTTAATTTTTTATTTCGATCTACTTTTTCTATATATTTTCTCTCTCTTGTCCCACGATTTTTACACCACATTTTCTCTCACTTAAGATTATCCACGGCAATCATCCAAAAAAGCAATAGGAGATGAAATAGGAAAATGAAATAGAAGATCCAATGCCGAAATTGAATAGTGGGATTTT
>NW_011644082.1:0-200 GCF_000512975.1 Sesamum indicum
TTTAGTCCGTTTTTCCAGTTGTTCTAAATCATAGATATTGACTCCAGCATGTTATTGGTGCCTCCAACAAAATTCGACAACATTTAATGAAGATAAACTTTGTCAATGGCTGACCTTGTTTTGAACTTTTAGCAGCAGTCCTCTTAACACCCCTTCCTGCTTATCTTGCTGCATCTTCTCCTAATGTTTCTTACATCTAG
>NW_011644083.1:0-200 GCF_000512975.1 Sesamum indicum
GGACGTGTTTTCTTTCTTTTTACTTTTCATTTCCTTATTTATGTGGGTCTGCATGCATAGATTGAGGAAAATATGTACTTAGTGTGGGGGAGGTACAGTGGCTTTGTGCTTGTGATTGATTTTCTGGGAGGTGGTTGGATAGTCATTATAGAACGATTCTTGGGAAATTGGTTCTGTTGTTGACAGTCTAAATGTTGAAA
>NW_011644084.1:0-200 GCF_000512975.1 Sesamum indicum
TTAATTAATTGAATTAATTAAATTTGGGCTTAGCAGCTTGGATTGTTAACTAGGGCTTTAGTATTATTGACATCCTTTTTCTGGTTTTATTGCTTGTCTTGTTGCCTAGTACTAACTTTGTTTTTGCTAGAAATATATATTCCAACCGCTTTTTCCCTCAAAAAAAGTTGGGGCTTAGCACAATTTAATTTGTTTGATTA
>NW_011644085.1:0-200 GCF_000512975.1 Sesamum indicum
AAACATAAATATTGGAACTCATAACATTCTTCCTATCAAATGTTGAGAATTCAATTTCATTTATCCTTCATCTTGTAGATTAAGAGGAAGATGCCGAAAGTTAATCGGGCTCTGGCAGCCCGACTTCTTGAGGAGGAGGAAGACCTGAATGAGATTTAGGGAGCAGATGATGCAGATATTCAGAAAACATCAAAAAAAAA
>NW_011644086.1:0-200 GCF_000512975.1 Sesamum indicum
ATATACCTTGAATGGATTGATAATTTGTACAAAAGTATTAAATGTACGACAATCAAAAAATTTTACAAAAGAAAATTGGATAAAACCTAATATAATGAATAATTTAAGAATAAATTAGCAAAAACAGTGGAGGATTATCTCCCCTTTAGGCATCAACTCCGAACTACCTTGCATTCTTCACATTTTAAACTAGCCTCAAA
>NW_011644087.1:0-200 GCF_000512975.1 Sesamum indicum
AAAGAACCTACTCTCAATAAGGTGGAGAATCACTTAGGGGATAACCAAGAGGGGGAAGGGAATAATGAAAACATAGCTGAACAAACTACCGAAAATGAAAATGAGGAAGTAACCACTGAAAATGAGATTGCAGCTATAGAAAACCCCCTAAATGACTACCAACTCACTAGAGATCGAGTTAGAAGAGAAACTAGGATACC
>NW_011644088.1:0-200 GCF_000512975.1 Sesamum indicum
CTGCCTTTATTCCTGGTCGTAGTATTGGAGATAATATACTGTTAGCACATGAACTATTTACAGGCTACAATTAGGCACGCCTACCTCCTAGATGTGCACTGAAAGTGGATATCCGAAAAGCTTATAACCCGGTAGAATGGGTTTTGCTACTTGCAGTGTTACACCTGTTTGGATTCCCGACTATGTTCATTAGGTGGATA
>NW_011644089.1:0-200 GCF_000512975.1 Sesamum indicum
TGGGTCTAGACCAACATTTGGGTAGAATTTCGTCGAATTATGAGAACGTTCAATATTTAGCTGTTTTGCACAGTTTTATTGAAGCAAGTTTGTTTCCCTTTCATACAAATTTGTAGCTATTATTACGCCTAGCAAATTACCCACGCAAATCATTGCGTCTAGACCAACGTTTGCGTCAAGGGCAACGTTTGGTTCAAGTT
>NW_011644090.1:0-200 GCF_000512975.1 Sesamum indicum
TAGCTAAATTGATAGTTGATGACGTCAGGCAGCAGATTCTTAGTATCACATTAGCTACCTCCGTCAGTACAGGAGCTTTGTATAGACTTTGGTGTATCCCTTGGCCTGTCTAGGGAGAAAGCAACTGAATGCCAGTTTGTTGTACTGTATTTTTTTTATCTTAATGAAAATTACATTTACCCAAAAAAAATTCCACGAAA
>NW_011644091.1:0-200 GCF_000512975.1 Sesamum indicum
GTTTTTCAAGGCGGCTTGGCCTGTGGTTGGGGAAGAAGTTACGAGGGCGGTACTAGACTTCTTTTCTACCGAAAAACTTCTGAAGCAGGTCAACTCCACGATCTTGGCCCTGATTCCAAAGGTACATAAGCCTATGTCGGTTAATGATTTTAGACCAATTTCATGCTGCAATGTTTTATACAAGATCATTGCGAAACTTC
>NW_011644092.1:0-200 GCF_000512975.1 Sesamum indicum
TTAAATATGTAATTTAAAAAATAAAAATAATAAAGTTAGATTAAAATTATTATAATGAGGGTGAGATAGTAAAAAATGAGTTAGATTTATTTACAAAATTGGCCTAAAAGCACTTTTTTTAGTAGTTTCAAAAGTAGAAGCTGACATTTCAAATATTTTAAAAGTACTTCTCTGGAACTCTAGGAGAGCACCAGTTGCTT
>NW_011644093.1:0-200 GCF_000512975.1 Sesamum indicum
AACTACAAGTTAGTATAAAAGGGAAACAAACTTGTTTTAATAAAACCGTGCAAAATAGTTAACTTTTGAACATTCACAGAATTCAACGAAACTTGACCTAATTGTAGGTCTAGACCCAAGCATTTGTGGTGTAAATTTCCTAAGCGTAATAATAACTACAAGTTAGTGTAAAAGGGAAACAAACTTGCTTCAATAAAACC
>NW_011644094.1:0-200 GCF_000512975.1 Sesamum indicum
ATTTAAAAAATTATAATTAAGTGCACAAATATAATAATGTATATTTTTTTGTACAATTGTAAATAATACAACGAAATATATAATTATTCTTGACAAACCGATACCGGCACATCTGATTGTGAAGAAGAATTTTTGGAATATTTCTATAAATTTTCTATTAATTTATCATTACTATATAATTTAATTAAACAACAATACAT
>NW_011644095.1:0-200 GCF_000512975.1 Sesamum indicum
ACGAGTTCATCCCATAGTTGTTTTAGTTTCGTGTAATATACAGTCACGCTCATGTTTCCTTGTGAAATTGAGCTGATTTCTCGTTGTAACTTGTAAAGCAACGTTCCGTCACATTCGCCATAACGTGCTTCAAGTTCCATCCACAAGTCTCTAGATGAATTCGCGTACAGGTATGCATTCACTAGATCCTTGGAGATAGT
>NW_011644096.1:0-200 GCF_000512975.1 Sesamum indicum
GAGCACGAGTAAACCAATCCACACAACGACACACTTGGGTCGAGCACGAATTGGAGGCTATGTGAATTTGATTCACCAATCTAATAGACTAGATTGACAAAGCAAAGGTTTCACAAAAGCTAAAACAACTGTATAACTCTCCAAAGTAAGAGAACACTCAATATTTTATAAACTAGATCAATTCTTGAATATTTCGATTG
>NW_011644097.1:0-200 GCF_000512975.1 Sesamum indicum
TCAAATGAATCAAAAATCAAAATTAATTTTCATTAAATATTTCAATATATTTTAACCACATTATAATTTTTAAATGTAAAAAATATATGGCAAAATTTCACTTTTGGTCCCACTAAATAGGGCCATTCACACTTTTGGTCCCGCGCTTTAGGTGCTCAACACTTGTAGTCCCAAAACCCTAATTTTTTAACACTTTTAGT
>NW_011644098.1:0-200 GCF_000512975.1 Sesamum indicum
CAAATTCTAATTCTTTATGGACCCAAATGCCAAACAACTAAAATTACACCAATCTGCTTATAAGGAAGAACGCATCATTCAATTAGTGAAATTTAAAAATTGTCAAACAACGGAAATATTGAAGGGAAATTAATTCATATTTTTGAAAATTTTTGGGATGAATTTATTATATATATATATAGTAATCACATGATAACATC
>NW_011644099.1:0-200 GCF_000512975.1 Sesamum indicum
TTGTCGACTCGTACTGGCCAAAGCAACAAAATTGGAGCAGATTATGTTAAATCAACGAGCGAAGATGCAGTAGATGAAGGGAGGCGATCAGTGCTCCAGAGTGTTCTTTCGGAAGATTGCCCAACGAAAATCATCAAGGAGGATCTTCCAGATCAACGATGACCAGGGATCTACTCACACTGATCTAGAAGAAGTTATTA
>NW_011644100.1:0-200 GCF_000512975.1 Sesamum indicum
AAGCCTTATATAATGCATTCAATGTATGTAGCGAGGATGATGAGTTCCAAAAAGAGGATCCATTCCCTGTGAAAACGTGACAGAGGTATCTTCTATGCATTGGAGATGCATCTACGCTCTATAAAACTATGGCCACAGTCATTGGTCGAATAGGAAGAGGAGGATCCTATGTCGAGCAATTTGGCGTAACACGATCTCAA
>NW_011644101.1:0-200 GCF_000512975.1 Sesamum indicum
ATCCATAGAACCGAGCACATGGGTTTTCAGCTGATTATAGTTTTACAGAATTTGTTGAGTGTTGAATATTCCAGCTCTAGTGCTTAGATTCCTTGATATCAAAAGCTATGTTGGGGTCTTTTTAAAGAAACTGAAAAATGAGCTTTTAAACAGGAAGAGGATTCTGAAGAATATGGGAGTCCTATTGATGGTTCATGATC
>NW_011644102.1:0-200 GCF_000512975.1 Sesamum indicum
CCACTTGGTTGATCCATTGCGAATAGTTTCCATCGTAGGTCTTACAACCACTTCACCATTTTGTATTGTAGAAGGTATGTAAGACAGGGTTCTCCGAGATGAATTATTAAAAGCGTCTGCAATTTTATAATCCACGTCCACATTTGAATTTGGATTCAATGGAATGTTTCCCACAAACAAACCCGTAGGAAAGGAGCGCT
>NW_011644103.1:0-200 GCF_000512975.1 Sesamum indicum
AGACGGTCTTTGAAAACAATGACACAGAAACTAGAAAGTCTTTGCAAAGTGATAATGGTGGTAAAAAGTTGGTCATTTTCTTGGCTTTCACTCTTCATTTCATCCATCAAGCATTTCTTTATATGTTTTCATTGTTATCTTGTCTTGATATTTATCATCTACATTATGGGGTTGTGATTTTCTTTTTATCTATGGCAAGT
>NW_011644104.1:0-200 GCF_000512975.1 Sesamum indicum
TTTGTGTAAATTTAAAAACTAAAAATTTTCTTGTTGATTTTTAATTTGGGAAACGTCTTCTTTAAAATTCATGAGTTCATCCAATTTTAACGAATAAGAATTTTCCAGTAGTCAGTCTGTTGGTCTACATGATAAGTTACATTGTTAATTATTCAGTGCAATGCATATTTCATCTCTGTAAAATGTTCCAAAAAAAAAAA
>NW_011644105.1:0-200 GCF_000512975.1 Sesamum indicum
CCCAAACATTGGTCTACACCCATGCATTTGTGTCGTAAATTTGCAAAGCGTAATAATAAATAAAAGTTAGTCTATAAGGGAAACGAACTTGCTTTACCAAAACCATGTAAAACAGTTAAATTTTGAATATTCTCAAAATTCCACGAAACTCGAACCAAACGTAGGCCTTGACCCATGCATTTGTATGGTAAATTTGCTAA
>NW_011644106.1:0-200 GCF_000512975.1 Sesamum indicum
TTTTATTTTTTTTATATATTTTTTTATTTTTGAATTTTTATATATTTAATTTTATATTTAATATTTGATCAATTTTATAATCTGAATTGACCATATATTATAATTATTAATCAATATCATATATTTTAGTTTGGATAATAATAAATTATGGTACTTTTATTTATACATTTGATCTTTATATAAAAATAAATTTAATCAAC
>NW_011644107.1:0-200 GCF_000512975.1 Sesamum indicum
TTTTATAATTTTAATAATTTTCTATAATTATTAAAAATTGTAATAATTTTTGGTAATTTTAAAAATATTTATTTTTTTTTAAAAATTTAACAATTTTCTGTAATTTTAACAATTTTCATGATTTTCTATTTTTTTAAAAAAAAATTGGTGATTTTTGAAAAAGTTTTGTAAAAAACTTACTTTTATGTAATTTCTGCAAT
>NW_011644108.1:0-200 GCF_000512975.1 Sesamum indicum
CTTGTTAGGTATTTAAGTATGATTTTGACTGCACTCCAGTGTGCCTGCTCAACACACACCTGATATCTGCTCATTACACTCAAAGCCTATGCGACATCTGGCCTAGTACACTGAACAATATACTGAATCCTGCCTACTGCCAAAGCATAGGGGATGTCCGACATCCTTTTAAATTTCTCATCAGACTTGGGAGACTTCTT
>NW_011644109.1:0-200 GCF_000512975.1 Sesamum indicum
ATAAAATGTATAGGAGTAAGTAGAAACGACATTTTGTCCCATCAATGCAAAGTTATTTTATTAGGGGTGTCATTGTTATCTTTCATACTTTATTGGTATAAATGAGACAATATGTATAGTTCAGCGGTTTAAAATGTATTTAACCATAAAATTTATTTTTAATATTTTAAATTATATATATTTAGAATTAATGTATTCGA
>NW_011644110.1:0-200 GCF_000512975.1 Sesamum indicum
GCACTTTGCTTCACTTTCATCTCATTGAATTTTTATTTTTAAGTCTTCCATATATTATTATTTTTTATTATACAAATTATATTATATATATAGATATTAAATAAAATAAAAAAATTCAATTAACGAATCTGACCATTTAAATAATCAGTATAAATAATTATAAATGATTTAATGCATGTTTCAGTATAATTATTATCAAA
>NW_011644111.1:0-200 GCF_000512975.1 Sesamum indicum
TTCATTTATCGTCAATCAACTAGAAACCACCTGTAGATATTTTAGGATAACGTGTCCTAATTTATTGGCAAATTATATGACGTGTCTGTCCAGTTATATGATGTAGTGTCTGGCAGAAATGAGCTTAGTTCTTGGGTCTACCAGCTCAGTAAAGTAGCAGGTAAGCCTGTGAGCCTTTCCTCCCTATTTATGGGCCTGTT
>NW_011644112.1:0-200 GCF_000512975.1 Sesamum indicum
CCAAAGAAGGGCATATCATAAAAAGAGGAGGGATTAGCCACCTTCGGTGTACAAAGGTCTGGTAGGATTAGAGATTGAATACCCAAAGAATGAGAAAGCTTGCACGGAATAGGACCAACTTAAAGGGCAGGCCTTGTTATTTAGTTGGGGTGCGGCTATGCCGTGTTCTCGGTGTATGCGCGAAGTGAATCTTCTATACC
>NW_011644113.1:0-200 GCF_000512975.1 Sesamum indicum
TGTTTTTCAGTTTGATGCAATGTATCATTTTAATTGCTTTATTATTCCGGTTGTAAGAATTCTGATATTTACTGACTATGCTATGTGTGATTCCGACATGTGATCGGTCCTGTTAGTTGAAATATTGTAGAAATTCTTTGAAATTTTATTGAGTTTAAAATTATTTTACTTGTTGGTTGCTATTGGATGCTTTGGGGAAA
>NW_011644114.1:0-200 GCF_000512975.1 Sesamum indicum
GGAGGGTGCTTGAGGGGGGTCTGGGCGCTGGGGGCGGGCAGGGGCAAGGCGGCCCCCCCGCAGCCCCCCAGCCTCGGCCGTCCTCATGGCTTGGGCGTGGCTTGTGTTGGCCTTGTTTTGGCAGCGAGTGTCCGGCGAGGGACTCCGGTGGGGCGCTTGAGCGGGGGTCTACGGTGTTGCGTGCGGCCGATGCCCATTTG
>NW_011644115.1:0-200 GCF_000512975.1 Sesamum indicum
GTTGAACATGTTGAGTTTTTGCAATCATTGCTAGTAATGTGGAGAGAAGAGTTAACTCGAAGGCCAATGGAGCTTTCTGAAGAAGAAGCTTGCAAGATACTAGAGATTTCCATTGATGAAGTATCCAGAGACGCCCCTAAGAAACCAAGTTTTGAGTTAGTTGAGGAGATACCTGATATATCAAAGCAGATTGAGTATAT
>NW_011644116.1:0-200 GCF_000512975.1 Sesamum indicum
AAGAAGTCTCCCAAGTCTGATGAGAAATTTAAAAGGATGTCGGACATCCCCTATGCTTTGGCAGTAGGCAGCATTCAGTATATTGTTCAGTGTACTAGGCCAGATGTCGCATAGGCTTTGAGTGTAATAAGCAGATATCAGGTGTGTGTTGAGCAGGCACACTGGAGTGCAGTCAAAATCATACTTAAATACCTAACAAG
>NW_011644117.1:0-200 GCF_000512975.1 Sesamum indicum
GCTTTTGGCATTTCTTTTGTTTTGCTCATTACATTTATGTTTGCACTTCTTTCAAACATCACATCAAAGCCTACAGACCACATTGAACAACTGTGCAATAGTTAGAAATGTTTATTAGATGGCGGTCAAGAAACCAACTATTTAGGGTTTGGTTAGAAATATTCCGAATCAAGGACCTCGAGAATGGGCATCGAAGTGTC
>NW_011644118.1:0-200 GCF_000512975.1 Sesamum indicum
AGCACATTTCCATACTTGGGGTTGTCAGGCAGAGGGAGTCCTTCTTCACTTCTTTTTTATTAGCTCCATTCCTGATCCTCTTACAATCCTTGAACTCCTTATAGTTGAGCTAGAGGTATTCATTAGCTCCTTCTTAATTGACTACTCCTTTCTCATTAGCTTGAAATTACCTTATATGAAAGAGTTAGCGTCTCAAAGAG
>NW_011644119.1:0-200 GCF_000512975.1 Sesamum indicum
GTCGTTCCAAATTAGGCAAATATAAGGGGATAAAGGGTATTGTGTTGAAGCGACGGGTATGGTGACATTTAGAAACCTATGATTTTGTGGAAGCTTGATTGTTCTACTCTCCACTTGGCGAAACAAGGTGTTGTGATGTGATTGGCCTCTTACCCTCATTATGATAAGTTAACGTTTACATAACGTATTGCGGCATTTGT
>NW_011644120.1:0-200 GCF_000512975.1 Sesamum indicum
AAAAAAAAAAAAAAAAAAATTTGCTAAGCGTAATAATAACAAGAAGTTTGTATAAAAGGGAAACAAACTTGCTTTAATAAAACAGTGCCAGACAGCGAAATTTTTAACGTTCTTAGAATCCGACGAAACGTTTTTTTTTTTGGTAAATGTAAGTATCATTAAGTAAAATGAAATAGTAGTACAGTACAACAGTGTGGTTA
>NW_011644121.1:0-200 GCF_000512975.1 Sesamum indicum
GTTTTCGGTTATAATTACGTTTATGCCATTTAATGTAATCCTGGAGTATGAGAATTTAGAAGTCAAGTTTCAATTCACTTGAGATGTAAAATTGTGTGTATGAATGTATATAAAGTGATGAAACCAGAAAAAAAGGGTATAGGGACACGACGACAGACAGAGCTCTCTCGAATTTTATACATTTCTCTCTCTCTCTCTCT
>NW_011644122.1:0-200 GCF_000512975.1 Sesamum indicum
GTATACAAGCAGCATAAACTGTCATGATTTTCTTGATGCTGTATTGATTTGTGTATTTGATGTTGGTTAAGATGGAGGAAAAAGTTAAAGAAATTGTTGACATTAAGCAACGCAATCTGGCTGAAGAGAACCAGAAAACAATGGAGGTTCTAAAAGAATGGTACCATGTTCACTGTAACTTGCAAGGGCATTTTACTTTT
>NW_011644123.1:0-200 GCF_000512975.1 Sesamum indicum
AAACCAAGTTTTGAGTCAGTTGAGGAGATACCTGATATATCAAAGCAGATTGAGTATATTGATGAGGAAAATCTCAAGAGACAGTATAGGAAACTTGCAATGAAGTATCATTCAGACAAAAATCCTAATGGGAGGGAGAAGTTTCTGGCAGTGCAGAATGCTTATGAGTGCTTGCAGGTATGCCAAATTCCTTGATCCTG
>NW_011644124.1:0-200 GCF_000512975.1 Sesamum indicum
GACAAGAGCGTTATTGTATTTGGTTTTATGTGATGGCCAGTTGGAAGGATATCGTGCTCAACTGGAGCTTTATGTTGAATTGCTACCGGAGGGAAGAGGCGCAACGCTTCGCACAGAGCGCCATGCAAATATATCAGTTTCCTTAGCTCCTTCATGTTGGTGAATTTCCATTTTCCTACTTGAAAATTTGTGCAGATTTC
>NW_011644125.1:0-200 GCF_000512975.1 Sesamum indicum
AAATGATTCTTTAAAACATGTGATTTGTGATTTATTTACCTTTTTAGAATTAAATATGTACTTACCCCCCCATGTCTAGATTCGTAAGAGCCGACATCAACTTTGTTGTTTTATGCCTATCACAAAAAGAAAAAAAAAATAGAGATGAGAAAAAGAAAAGAAAAAAAAAAGGCGGAAAACCCAAGTGGCAAAAAAGAGAA
>NW_011644126.1:0-200 GCF_000512975.1 Sesamum indicum
GGGCGAGTAAAGGCGATAAACTCGGCCGCACAACCCATTGCTGGTGTGGCCAAATCTGTGCTGATTAAGGTAGGTTCTTTTGAGGGCAAGACCAACCTTTCTGTCGTGGTGATGGACGACTTCAAGCTTATCCTCGGGCTTGAATTTTTGCGGGACACACGTACAGCGGTTTTGCCGCACGTTGATTCGTTGATGATGCT
>NW_011644127.1:0-200 GCF_000512975.1 Sesamum indicum
CCATGTCATTACTTTTGCATGGCATGGCTTTTCCAAAAGATAGGTTAGTATCCGCAAGAGTAGCCATGTTAACAGGGCATCAAATGTTTGGGCTGGTCATGTATCTAACCTATATGCATTAATATACACGAACTATCTGCTTTAACCAATTAATTGTCTACCATATTGAGTGGAGAGATGTAGGGCATAGAATGTAAGAT
>NW_011644128.1:0-200 GCF_000512975.1 Sesamum indicum
CCTTAGACATGCATTCATACTGTGGCTTGCTGTATTAGGGAAACTATCCACGGTAGATAAACCGTGGTTGTCTTATCTTGGCACCTGTGTTCTTTGTGATGAAGGCGCAATAGAAACACATACACACTTATTTTTTCGATGTTGTTATGCCAGACGATATGCCTCATATATGTGAGACAGGTTGTTCGATTCACATGGCC
>NW_011644129.1:0-200 GCF_000512975.1 Sesamum indicum
AAAATCTGGATAAGTATTTGGTGTCCATATTAGCAGCAGTCATGCCTTCTAAGAAATGCTGGAAACAAATGTTGGTGGCCTGTGCACGTGGTTATTTGCAGAATCTCGTCGGTTCAGATGGTGCAAGTTTATGGGGACTCTTTCTTAGGCCTTAAGTTGAGCAACAACAGAAGAGGTGACCGAGTTCGGATACTGTGAGT
>NW_011644130.1:0-200 GCF_000512975.1 Sesamum indicum
TGCAAAGCCGCCGGCGAAGGCAGGTTCGCGTTGCTGCTGTGCAAAACCTCCGGCGAGGTCTGGTTCGTGTTGCTCAAAGCCGCCGCCGAGAAATGGTTTGGGTTGTTGCTGTGCAAAGCCGCCGGCGGAGGAGGAGGAGGAGGAGTGATTATTCTCCCACGCACAGCCGGTCGACGCTGAAATGTCGCTGCCATTCCGGT
>NW_011644131.1:0-200 GCF_000512975.1 Sesamum indicum
GAAATTGAATATAATTGTGGCGTGAATACCCCTATATGTTGAAAAGTTTATAAGGTGAAATGAAATGAAAATAGCTTTGATGCGATATGAGAAAGAAATGAAATGAAAAGAGCGATGCTGCGATATGAAAAAAATGTGATATGAAGATAGTGATGCTGCGATATGAAAAAAATGTCATATGAAAAGAGCGATGCTGCGAT
>NW_011644132.1:0-200 GCF_000512975.1 Sesamum indicum
TAGTTTATATTAAAGGAAAACAAACTTGTTTTAATAAACCGTGCAAAACAACTAAATTTTGAACGTTATCAAAATTCGACGAAACTTGACCCTAACGTTGGTCTAGACACAAGAATTTGTGTTGTTAAGTTTCTAAGCGTAATAATAACTACAAGTCTATATAAAAGCGAAACAAACTTGCTTTAATAAAACCGTGCAAA
>NW_011644133.1:0-200 GCF_000512975.1 Sesamum indicum
AGAACAACCCAAATCTTGTGTGTTTGCTTCAAAAATCTTTATATGGCCTTAAACAATCTCCTAGACAATGGAATAAAAAGTTTGATCAATTTATGCATTCACTTGATTTTAAGAACAGTGCTTATGATCCTTGTTTATATTTTAAGTATGAAAATAATGTGCCTCTATTCCTTGTCTTGTATGTGGATGATATGCTTATT
>NW_011644134.1:0-200 GCF_000512975.1 Sesamum indicum
TTACCGAAAAAAAAAAAAAAAAAAAATTTGCTAAGCGTAATAATAACAAGAAGTTTGTATAAAAGGGAAACGAACTTGCTTTAATAAAACAGTGCCAGACAGCGAAATTTTTAACGTTCTTACAATCCGACGAAACTTTTTTTTTTTTGGTAAATGTAAGTATCATTAAGTAAAATGAAATAGTAGTACAGTACAACAGT
>NW_011644135.1:0-200 GCF_000512975.1 Sesamum indicum
AAAAGTACATGGAACTAGGCCTCTAAAGAACCACTTTGAATCTTGCAAGAATAAACCTCATGATGTTTCCATCAATCAGACGAGATTGTCTTTTCAATCAATTCGCTTAGGCGAAAAAGAGGCCCCTCATGTCAATTGGAGATTTGATCAAGAGAAAATTAGAGAGGCTTTGTCTTATATGTTGGTTGTAGATGAGCTCC
>NW_011644136.1:0-200 GCF_000512975.1 Sesamum indicum
TTACCATAAAAATTTGAATGACGAGTCGCTTTTCTATATACATATCTATTGGTATGTTGTATGATCAATATAAGATAGAGTATTTTCCAACTTAATTGATTCAGGATCAGGAATTTGCACGGCAAAACCTAGAGTTTTCCCTAAGGAAGCAAGGGAAACCTTACCTTTTATTGCAGAAAGGGATTTTTTGCAAAAAATCC
>NW_011644137.1:0-200 GCF_000512975.1 Sesamum indicum
ATGATTATTGCATCTCTTTGACTCGAAACCTGAAGATTTGATTAGTTAAAGAATTCATATTTAAAACATAGGGAGAACATCCCAAATTTGGGTATCTACTTGACCAACTTTATTTTCTGCAAAATATAATTGTTTGAGGGTATTGTGGAGAAAATAGAATATCAAAGAGGTGGAAATATTTTGTGGTAAAGATATGAGTA
>NW_011644138.1:0-200 GCF_000512975.1 Sesamum indicum
AAGCCATAGCCAATGGCTTTCTCGCTCCTTCCTTACTAATAGAATATTCCAAAGAAAAAGAAAAAGCTATAGATCGATTCAAGACAGGTACGCTTAACCTGCTTTCCGTTATAACTCAGCTTTCCCTTTAACGCTTAACTTCAATTCCTTACTGCGTGGCTAAGCTGCTACTCACGACTTAGTTAGTATGGTTCGCGGAG
>NW_011644139.1:0-200 GCF_000512975.1 Sesamum indicum
ATTTTAAAAAATATAAGGACGTACTTTGCTTTTTCTTTTTACAAGAAATCATTTATTTAGCTATAATAATTACAGGAGGTTGCTTTCATTTTTTTCTCATTCTTATAAACTTTCTTGTATTTTTAATCTTAAATTGTTGATTTTTGAAACAATTTTATCTTGAAATTTCTTTAGACACTAAAGTTAATGCTATCATTTTT
>NW_011644140.1:0-200 GCF_000512975.1 Sesamum indicum
TGATTAGTCAATTGTTGGACAAATTTGACTACAAACTTGATCAATAAAAGATTTTTTCCAGTCTGCTGAGTTATTAAATTGTCGTACTACATAATTAGATTATGCACCCTTAAAACAAATGACTAAAACGGATGATCTAGAACATAACTTACAGAAAATGACATGCATGAACTAGGCCATATCCCTCTAGTTAGGATAAA
>NW_011644141.1:0-200 GCF_000512975.1 Sesamum indicum
TGGATTACTTATAAATAAGAGGGATCCATTGGATGGATAAAACCAAAGATAAATTAATAGGATTAATTTATATTGGGTTTGTCCTTATTATTTAATAAGTTGGACTTATTAATTAATAAAGGCTTATTAGGCTCATATATTTAATTGGATTAAATATATGATGGACTTAATTTAGTGGACTTTAATTAAATTAGATTTAA
>NW_011644142.1:0-200 GCF_000512975.1 Sesamum indicum
ACATAGAGAGCGCAGTTCCAGCAGAGGCCTAATCAGACCGAGAGTCTGGACTTATGCCCGGACCAGTTGAAGTTCGCAGAGGGATCGATCGTAAACCAACCTCAGCTGAAGCCGAGGAGCTGAAATCGACACTTGGACGAAAGCGGGTAAAATTGGCATAGATTTGGGTGCTTTGTCTTGATTCATTTCTTTGCTCAACT
>NW_011644143.1:0-200 GCF_000512975.1 Sesamum indicum
GGACGGCCCGGGGGCTACCCCCGGCTCGTGTGCCTTGTTTCGCCCGAGTCCCGAAAAAACGACCAAGTCCCGGATCAAAAATGGCCAAGTCCCGACCCCCACAGGGCGAGCGTGTGCGTGCGTCCGCATGAAAGAGATGGTGCCTTGCGTGAAATAACGAAAACCCAACACGCGGCACCGGTCGGGCCGTCCACGCCCCT
>NW_011644144.1:0-200 GCF_000512975.1 Sesamum indicum
TCGTTCCACCAGAAATACTCAATGTCCTCCTTGGCTTAATGATTTTATATGTTCTGCACATGTACCTCCTTCTTTGCACTCCACCACTCCTGCATTTAAGTTGTTTCTAGCCTCGTTATCTGTTTTGCATGTTAAGTTATGAAGATTGATTTGAAGAAGAAAAAGATAACCTGATTCAACTTAGAAATCCCAAGTTGAGT
>NW_011644145.1:0-200 GCF_000512975.1 Sesamum indicum
GAGACCTTATTGATGGATCTTTCGGGGCTCTTTCTTAATGCTGGAAGAAAGTCCTACTTAAATAGAAATAAAGTACCACTAGTATCCATACTCATTTATCACATCAAAAAGCCGGAGATGAACTTCATCAGGCATAATATGATCCACTTGGTTTAGCAGAATATCATCAGTTGCCCACCAGTCATACCAAAGCAGAATTT
>NW_011644146.1:0-200 GCF_000512975.1 Sesamum indicum
CCTATATTTTGGAATCAAGAATGGTTGAGACCATTGATTTTATACTTTGTATAATTCAAACCTAAAATTTGTTGCTCTGATTTCTTTGGAAAGCCGTGCTTTCTCCATTCTGGTTTGGAAAGTATGGGGTTAGGGATTTTTTAGGCTGCTAAAAAATGTGAATGATGCAAGTATAGAGTTGAGACCTTAATGAGAGAACA
>NW_011644147.1:0-200 GCF_000512975.1 Sesamum indicum
ACCCAAACGTTGGTCTAGTCCCAAGAATTTGCTTGGTAAATTTGCTGAGCGTTGTAATAACTACATGTTTGTATAAAAGGAAAGCAAACTTGCTCTAATAAAACTTTGCAAAACAACTTAATTTTGAACATTGTCTGAATTCGAGGAAACTTTACCTAAACGTTGGACTAGACCCAAGAATTTGGGAAAGGGGAAACAAA
>NW_011644148.1:0-200 GCF_000512975.1 Sesamum indicum
CCGTGTCCTGGACCACAAGTTACATTCTGGATGTGAATTTCTTTGCTCTCGTCTCCAATTGAGACACAATCGTCTCCTGTTTTTATGATGGAATCTTTGATATTGATCATCGTGTCACGACCCAGATGAATACCATCAGTGTTTGGGCTATCTCCAGGGGCTGAAACTGTGAATCGGAGGAACGTCACATTATGGCTCGA
>NW_011644149.1:0-200 GCF_000512975.1 Sesamum indicum
AGTAGGTGCATATATTCAGTTGGAATGGGCAATAACGATTACCTGGCCAACTATTTGCCTCAATACCACTCCAAAACCACCCCATATACTCCACGCCAGTTTGCTTCACTTGTCATTGCCCAATACTCAAAGCAGCTCCGAGTCAGTAGTTTCTCTCCTTTAATTACCTCCTTAATTATACATATGAAATAATTCCATGA
>NW_011644150.1:0-200 GCF_000512975.1 Sesamum indicum
CACTAGTGATGAGGTCATGCTTTTTGTTAAACAAACCAAATCAAGTCCAAAAGAGTATTTTTAATTTTTGGTTAATCGAAGCATGTACCTTAAACACCATGAGGGTTGCTTCCAAAGTACCAATCTAATGTCCCTCCATTGATGGCGCCTTTAAAACATTTGGTTTAAACAAAAATAAACCTAAATTGTTGTGCAGAAAG
>NW_011644151.1:0-200 GCF_000512975.1 Sesamum indicum
AGAGAACGTAAGCATGGAGATTACCTGTGATGGACTACTTGTAGTGTTTGATGTGCATATATGATGATGTATGTTCATTACGCTTGTTATGACGTTGGGTTACGTATACATATGGGTTAAATTATTATGTGCATTTATATTTATAAACACAGGGATTACTATATGTATGATGTTTAGCATAGATATAGCCCTTGTAGCAA
>NW_011644152.1:0-200 GCF_000512975.1 Sesamum indicum
TCTCTCTCTCTCTCTCTCTCTCTGACATCAAGCTCTCTCTCTCTCTCCCTCTCTCGCTCATCAAGCTCTCATTCTCTCTCTCTCTCTCTCTCTCTCTGTATCTCTCTCTCTCTCTGTATCTCTCTTTCGCTCTCTCTCATCAAGCTCTCTCTCTCTCTCTCTCTCTCTTCAAGCTGTCTCTCTCTCCCTCTCATTAAGCT
>NW_011644153.1:0-200 GCF_000512975.1 Sesamum indicum
CATCACTTTTATATTAGCTATTTATTCATATGAATTAGTCATAACACCACAATCCAACAGACCTTCCCCACTAGACTGGAGTAGCGAGAAGAGAAGCCTACCTAGAACAGAAAAAGCAAAGTAAAAGACAGAAGAAAGGGGCCGAGGCTCGATGTATATTGAGAGATCATGGAGTTGGAATAACATTCTCATTCATCAAG
>NW_011644154.1:0-200 GCF_000512975.1 Sesamum indicum
AGCCTTGTGCATGCTCTCGTAATTGCATCCGGGTATAGTGGTTTACCCACTCCACTGGCCACCGTACTAAGACCTTCCTCTGTCCAGAACTCGACTGGAAGGTGACGAAGTTTTATCCACACAGGAACTTGTGTATGCTGTAGTTTCCTTAAAACCATCCCTGGTTCCCATTTTTGGAGAACAATAGGCTGCCCCTGAAA
>NW_011644155.1:0-200 GCF_000512975.1 Sesamum indicum
GTTTGTTTCGCTTTTATACTAACTTGTAGTTAGTATTACCCTTAGTAAATTTACAACACAAATGGATGGGTTTGGACCTGCAATTGGATCAAGTTTCGTTGAATTATGAGAACGGTAAAAAGTTAGCTATTTTGCACGGTTTTATTAAAACAAGTTTGTTTCCCTTTTATATTAACTTGTAGTTATTATTACGCTTAGAA
>NW_011644156.1:0-200 GCF_000512975.1 Sesamum indicum
AAGTTTGTTTCCCTTTTACACTAATTTGTAGTTATTGTTACGCTTAGCAAATTTACCACACAAATACATGGGACTAGACCTACGTTTGGTTCCAGTTTCGTGGAATTCTGAGAACATTCAAAATTTAGATGTTTTGCACGGTTTTATTAAAGCAAGTTCTTTTTCCTTTTGCATTAACTTGTTGTTATTATTACGCTTAG
>NW_011644157.1:0-200 GCF_000512975.1 Sesamum indicum
TCACATAAGGAAATCCCCTATTTAAAGATCTTTATAGGGAGAATCGGCCATAATGGCAACTAAAGATGGGTATCTTTGGGTTTATTTCGAAGCTGTAAGATAAGAAAACTTCCTCCGCCCCTGGTGAATGAATAGGATTTAGCGGCATCGTTTCCTGGTCGTGTTAACTCTCTTTCTTCAGAGGTCGAGCTGCTTCTTAT
>NW_011644158.1:0-200 GCF_000512975.1 Sesamum indicum
CTATGGGACTGGAATTTCTAGTTTTGAACTATGCAAAGCATATTCTTCATTAAGTGTAAATGTCTATTCCTTCCTACATATCATTCATGTCATAAAAGTTTTAGCAAAGGAGAGTCTGTTAGATAAATGTTAATAACCTTTTTGGTGCAAAACTTCAACTATAATCCTACCTTTCAGGGTCGCCGGGTACTGGGATTAGG
>NW_011644159.1:0-200 GCF_000512975.1 Sesamum indicum
ATGTTTGTTTGTCTTTCATACTAACTTGTAGTTATTAGTCCGGATAGCAAATTTACCACATAAATGCATTGATCGAAAACTACGCTTGGGTCAAGTTTCTTGAAATTCTGTGAACGTTCAAAATTTAGTTGTTTTACACGGTTTTATTAAAAAAAGTTTGTTTCCCTTTCGTACTAACTTGTAGTTATTATTACGCTTAG
>NW_011644160.1:0-200 GCF_000512975.1 Sesamum indicum
TTGACCCAAACGTTGGTCTAGACCCAAGCATTTGTGCTGTAAATTTCTTAATCGTAATAATAACTACAAGTTAGTATAAAACAAACTTATTTTAATAAAATCGTGGAAAACAGCTAAATTTTGAGCATTCTCAGAATTCGACGAAACTTGACTCAGACGTAGGTCTAGACCCAAGAATTTGTATGTTAAATGTTCTAAGC
>NW_011644161.1:0-200 GCF_000512975.1 Sesamum indicum
ACGGTTTTATTAAAGCAAGTTTGTTTCCTTTACATACAAACTTGTAGTTATTATTAAGCTTAGAAATTTATGACAAAAATTTTGGGTCTTGACCATCATTTGGGTCAAGTTTCGTCGAATTCTGAGAATGTTCAAAACTTAGCTGTTTTGCATGGTTTTATTACAGCAAGTTTGTTTTCCTTTCATACAAACTTATAGTT
>NW_011644162.1:0-200 GCF_000512975.1 Sesamum indicum
TTAGAAGAAAAGCATTTGATCTTCATGTTCATGGTCTAAGAAGTTCCTAATGTGTATCACGTCACTCCACATGTGAGGAAGAGATTGGTAGAAAGAACCATGAAGAGATAGCACGGCAGGAATTCACTCTACCAGGGAAGACAAACGACTACTCTATTTTTCTAATTGTTGTATAAAGAGAAAACTTGTTAATACAGTTG
>NW_011644163.1:0-200 GCF_000512975.1 Sesamum indicum
AAAGAAGGGTTCACGTTCAAATTCCTTGTTTTCCAACAAAAACATTATGCATACATGAGCATTACGTATTCGTGATCACTTCCGTACGAGTTATCAGATGGAGCAACATCGATGTTTTTTGGGAACGCTCTGTCAGTTGTCTTCCCACAATCATCAAAATCGGACAAACAAGCTTTGCGATGTTTCGAGACCCGACAAAT
>NW_011644164.1:0-200 GCF_000512975.1 Sesamum indicum
AAATAAAATTTCTTTAATAAAATCGTGCAAGACAGTCAGCCCACCAACAGACAACCCACCTCCTCCTCCACCGCGGCGATGCTGCCGCGCCGCCGCCGGCCGGTAGCCAGAAAATTCCACCGGCAAGTGAAAGCACACGCGCCCCTCCAGTGGAAGCGCCTCTGAAAATCCGTCATAATGATGCTGATTTTGCACTGAAC
>NW_011644165.1:0-200 GCF_000512975.1 Sesamum indicum
ACAGCTTGATTCATGTTTTAGCCGAAAGGGAGAATCCCCTATTTAAAGGGGTGAAAACAGTGGTAGAGAAGAAAAACCTTGGTGGCTTTCCTAAACCATTAGATTTGTTTATGAAAATGGCCATGGCTTTCGGAGAACAGAAGGCAGAAAATCACAGAGAGGATTCGGAGAGGAGAGGAAGTAGACAGCGCAGAAAAAAC
>NW_011644166.1:0-200 GCF_000512975.1 Sesamum indicum
ACCTATTTTTAATTTTGGTCCCATACTGTAGATGATTTGCACATTGCAGCCCATATATGCATTTTTTTTTCCAATTTTACGACATAAGAGGGGGAACCATTAAGTAGCTAACAGCTTTTGATTTTTCTATTAAGTGGGTGCAAATTTGGAGGGAAAATGTAATGATTTATGAAAATTTGGTGGAAAAGGTTTATTTATTC
>NW_011644167.1:0-200 GCF_000512975.1 Sesamum indicum
TATAACTTTTATCAAAATGTGGGTTTGATATAATGTAATTTGAAAGGTGATTATTAAAAATTTGACCAAACAGGTACAAGAAATTACATTTGCGATTCAATCACAAATATGACCAATCAAAAATAGACATTGAGACTATGTTTACTCGGAGGATTTGGGTTGTTATTAAGTCAAATCCTAGTTTATTAGGCATTTACTTT
>NW_011644168.1:0-200 GCF_000512975.1 Sesamum indicum
TTAAAAAGAAGTTACCCTCTGGTTCCTACGTGTTAATTAACACTACATATGTCATGGAATTCTTTACTTTTAAATGGTTTTATCTTTACTGTTGCCTAAAATGAAGTGAACCAAATGATCAGCAGATTGATGAATAATTTATCCTTAAAATATCAAAATTCATAAAAGGCAAAATGGCAAGCACCAATCAGCATTAACAG
>NW_011644169.1:0-200 GCF_000512975.1 Sesamum indicum
GATAATCCCATGTTGTACTGTACCATTACTCTTTATTAATGAAATTTACATTTACCCAAAAAAAAAAAATATCGTTTATCAATTTTCAACAATAATGGGCGACAATCAGCAATCGTTAATCGCGAAGATAAAGAGGTAGCCCCAAATACTTCATTGGTAAGACCCCTTCTTGAAATCCGAGTGCTGCTAGCATCTCCTCG
>NW_011644170.1:0-200 GCF_000512975.1 Sesamum indicum
GATATAGTAAAATTACTCATTATATATTGCAAGAATAATTTTTTTACAAAAAGTAATTATCGATGGATTTATTGCATCTCTTATGATACCTACATGGTGTAGATTTTGACATCTTAATTATGATTAGTATTTGTATTATCTTTTGACGATAGCTTCGCAATAATTAATGATTCTTTTCCTATTTTGTAAATACAGTAATT
>NW_011644171.1:0-200 GCF_000512975.1 Sesamum indicum
AAAAAAAAGGAGTACCTATCAAATCGGTAATACAAGGCAGTAACTACACACCTTCATCAGTGCGAAGCCCCTTGTTACGTAGTTCTAACCAACAATGTCAACCTCCTTACTTGGGTTAGTAGGAACCGACATCTCTTTCTGGAGAACACAGAACTAGGACTTTGAAGTTCTTCCAGTTATAGATTCTCCAGAACCCAATC
>NW_011644172.1:0-200 GCF_000512975.1 Sesamum indicum
GCAAATTTACAACACAAATGCTTGGGTTTAGACCAACGTTTCGGTCAAGTTTCGTCGAATTCTGAGAACGTTCAAAATATCGTTGTTTTGCACTGTTTTATTAAAACAAGTTTGTTTCCCTTTTATACTAACTTGTAGGTATTATTACGGTTAAAAAATTTACCACACAAATTCTTGGGTTTAGACCAACGATTGGGTCA
>NW_011644173.1:0-200 GCF_000512975.1 Sesamum indicum
CCCCTTATGTATTTATAACTATCATTTTTAATAACATTCGTAAATTATATTACCACTGAAACCTCCTTTCCTTAATTAATAACATAATATTTCTAAAATATAACATCCGAAGTATTTCTATGAATTTTCTATCAATTTACCGTTGCTATACAATTTAATTAAGCAATAATACATAGAATTACATATTTGGTTAATCATTC
>NW_011644174.1:0-200 GCF_000512975.1 Sesamum indicum
TTTCTCCATTTCCAATCTGGTAGTCCACGATAGAGCGAAGAAATGGTCGGAGTTTGAGCAGTTTTCGCCATCCCCAAGAACTTCCATGCTCACGGACATTTCAAATCGATGTTCCGTAACCGGTCTTCATAAAGCTACTGAACCGAGATGGATATCCTATCACACCGGATCACATCACATAATTTCTTGCTCATTAGTGC
>NW_011644175.1:0-200 GCF_000512975.1 Sesamum indicum
GAGGGACACTGTTGTAATATACTTCTCTTTTTTTTTTTTAATGAAAATTACACTTACCCCAAAAAAAAAAGATTCGTCGAATTCTGAAAACGTTCATAAGTTAGCTGTTTTACACGGTTTTATTAAAAGAAGTTTGTTTCCCTTTTATATTAACTTGTAGTTATTATTACACTTAGAAAATTTAACACACAAATTCTTGG
>NW_011644176.1:0-200 GCF_000512975.1 Sesamum indicum
CCATGAAGTTATTATTATGCTTAGCAAATTTACCATACAAATTCTTATGTCAAGACCACCGTTTGGGTCAAAGTTCGTCGAAATTTGAGAACGTTCAAAATTTAGTTGTTTTGCACGGTTTTATTACAGCAAGCTTGTTTCCATTTTATACAAACTTATAGTTATTATAATTTAAGTATAGAAAATTCACCACACAAATT
>NW_011644177.1:0-200 GCF_000512975.1 Sesamum indicum
GTGTTTCTTTGGAGCAATATCTTGGACTGGAACACGTTGACAATAGCCCTAGAAAGCTCCTGCAGCAAATTTGGTAATCTATACCTTGTTTTATTTTCATTTTTTTTTACTAAATCTGATTGTTGCTCAGTGTTGATAATGTTGCTGAAAGTTTTGCAAATAGGTTTTTCAGCAAAGCTTTCGGCAAAATTATCAACATC
>NW_011644178.1:0-200 GCF_000512975.1 Sesamum indicum
GATGAGGTCGATCTGCCAGAACAGATTGAACAGAATAATGACGATGATGGTGACGTAAGTATACCTGTTATGATGGATGTTCTTGGTGAGAATGCACAAGAGCAATTTGACTTGAACATGCCTGCCATGCCTGACCGAATGACCCTATATCCGGACATTCCATTTTTTAGCACAACACATCCAGAAGTCCCTGCTGACTC
>NW_011644179.1:0-200 GCF_000512975.1 Sesamum indicum
GTGGAATTGTGAAAATGTTCAAAATTTAGCTATATTGCATGATTTTTTTAAATAAAGTGTGTTTCCTATTTATACTAACTTGTAGTTATTACTACGCATAATAAATTCACCACACAAATGCATGGGTCTAGACCAACGTTTGGGTCAAGTCTCCTGAAATTCTGAGAACATTCAAAATTCTGTTGTTTTGGACAGTGTTA
>NW_011644180.1:0-200 GCF_000512975.1 Sesamum indicum
CAATTATTGTAAAGGACATTTATGAGCTAACATGTCACATGAAAATCTTGTTCTATGCCTTAAAAAAAAAAGAAAAAGAAAAGAGAAAATTCCTTTAAAAAAAAGAGAAAAAGAAAAAAAAAAGGAAGGCAAAGAAAAAAAAAGGAAGAAAAAAAATATATTTTCTCTCTTTGAAAGAAAGGCATAGCTCAAGTCGAGGA
>NW_011644181.1:0-200 GCF_000512975.1 Sesamum indicum
ATGCACAAAGACAGCGGATTACTGCAGCAGAAAGACGAACTGTGGTTTGTTCACATTGTCGCAAACCCGGACATGGGCAGGACACTTGCTTCCAGTTGCACGGAATACCTGATTGGTATAAATCGCTCAATGAAAAGAAGAAAAAGGGGAGAGCTTTTACAGCTAATATTGATGTTAAAGATGAAGGAGTGCCGGACAAT
>NW_011644182.1:0-200 GCF_000512975.1 Sesamum indicum
TCTGCTGACTTATTCTCAGTAATTAGCTTAGCCCCTATTCTACTTGAGTTAGTTGTAGCAGCTGACGACAGGACGATAAGACAATGACAATCCAAGTTTTATTCCTTGGCTCCCATTCTCAACATTCCGCTCCATCTTCGTAGTATTTGATTCCCTTTGGTATTCCAGTTCTTTTGATTCCTTACGAGAAATTATTGAAG
>NW_011644183.1:0-200 GCF_000512975.1 Sesamum indicum
GTTTTAATAAAACCGTGCAAAACAGTTAATTTTTGAGCATTCTCAGCATTGGACGAACTTGGCCCAAACGTTGGTCTAGACCCAAGAGTTTGTGTGTTTAATTTTCTAAGCGTAATAATAACTACAAGGTACTATAAAAGGGAAACAAACTTGTTTTAATAAAACCGTGCAAAACAGCTAACTTTTGGACGTTCTCAGAA
>NW_011644184.1:0-200 GCF_000512975.1 Sesamum indicum
TGTTGATCGTTACTTCTTTTGTTCAACTCCAAAATGCATGTCCGTAATTGTGAAAATGGAAAAAGTGTTTGCAGAGAAAGTGTTCGCAAGATAAAATTGTTAAAAAAATTGTTTCTTGTTTGCTGAATAACTACCATAACTAATTCTTTACAAGTTCAATGTAAAAATAAGTAAAGGCATGTTGAAGTTTCAATTTAAGC
>NW_011644185.1:0-200 GCF_000512975.1 Sesamum indicum
TCAACGTAGAAGCCCTCTAAAGACACGTTCACACCACACCGGAATATGTGATCTCTCAATTCAATTTTCTAGAAAATAATTAGGGAGAAAAACACACCAAGTGGTGAGAGAATAGTGGCGGCCGATTGGGATGTTCTCTGAGAGGAAAATTATTTTGTGTTGTGTAATGCTTTCATTAGTTATTCCAAATAATTAATATA
>NW_011644186.1:0-200 GCF_000512975.1 Sesamum indicum
ATCAAAATCGATAAACTTACTATAAGCACTCTCTCCATTGTACGCAACACTTTAACTTGAATAAAGTTTATCACGTAGTAAAGATTTTGTGTATATACATATATTTATATATTCATATAATTTCAACTACATTATGACTCATACCAAAATATTGAAACTCATATCATTCTTCCTATCAAGTGTTGAGAATTCAATTTCAT
>NW_011644187.1:0-200 GCF_000512975.1 Sesamum indicum
TGTGGAGGCTTAGTGTATGAATGAAAAAGTTGAATGTTTCACATATATGGTTAGTAGCCCTGCAATCAATTCTCCAATAGTCTGAATCATTTTCAGATGGTCCAGAGGTATTACCAGCAAACTCTTCTATATTTTGTGACAAGCAAAGTTCGGTAGTGGTGGTATCTACAGATGTTGCCCTTTCATCCAGTGTTGCTGCA
>NW_011644188.1:0-200 GCF_000512975.1 Sesamum indicum
TTGTGTGGTAAATTTGCTAAGCGTAATAATAACTACAAGTCAGTGTAAAAGGGAATCGAACTTCCTTTAATGAAATCGTGCAAAACGGGCTAAATTTTGAACGTTCTCACAATTCGATGAAACTTGAAGCAAACATAGGTCTAGTCCCATGCATTTGTGTGGTAAATTTGATAAGCATAATAATAACTACAAGTTAGTGT
>NW_011644189.1:0-200 GCF_000512975.1 Sesamum indicum
AGCTAAATTTTGAACGTTTTCAGAATTCGATGAAACTTGACCCAAACGTTGGTCTAGACCCAAGCATTTGTATTGTAAATTTGCTAAGCATAATAATAACTACAAGTTAGTATATAAGGGAAACAAAATTTATTTTAATGAAACCGTGCAAAACAGCTAAATTTTGAGCATTTTCAGAATTCGACGAAACATGACCCAAA
>NW_011644190.1:0-200 GCF_000512975.1 Sesamum indicum
GTCCTTTCACCTCACCCCCGTATCCTATAATGAGTTATACCACATACAATTAATATATCGAGAATATCGTATTTTCTTTTAAATATAATATTAAATATTATTCGTACAATTTCTAATAATTCTTTACTATTCTATTTCTATCGAAATACAAATCTTCATTTTTCCTCTTTATTAACATACCATTTATTAAATATAATTTT
>NW_011644191.1:0-200 GCF_000512975.1 Sesamum indicum
TATAATAGGGAAGCAAACTTGCTGTAATAAAATCGTGCAAAACAACTAAATTTTGAACGTTCTCAGAATTCAGCGAAACATGACCCAAACGTTGGTCTTGACCCAAGAATTTGCTTGGTAAATTTGATAAGCGTAATAATAACTACAAGTTTGTATAATAGGGAAGCAAACTTGCTCTAATAAAACCGTGCAAAAAGGCT
>NW_011644192.1:0-200 GCF_000512975.1 Sesamum indicum
CCAAGAATTTGTGTAGTAAATTTTTTAAGCGTGATAATAACTAAAAGTTTGTATAAAAGGGAAACGAAGTCTCTCTAATAAAATCGTGCAAAGCTTAATTTTGAACGTTATCAAAATTCGACGAAACTGGACCTAAACGTTGGTCTAGACCCATGAATTTGTATTGTAAATTTACTAAGCATAATAATAACTACAGGTTT
>NW_011644193.1:0-200 GCF_000512975.1 Sesamum indicum
TGCTAATCAACAATGAGTAGGTACATCATAATCGGGGACTTGTGAATCTGATGATGAGTCTAACGAAGATAGCTTTGACAATGATTACGAGACTGAAGAGGACAATAATTACAATTGAATGTTCAGTGTTTCTGTAATCAGACATTTGCAAATAATCCTTGTATAAATTACTGATTCGTTAAATATTTTTTTAAAAATAT
>NW_011644194.1:0-200 GCF_000512975.1 Sesamum indicum
CTAGCTTTGAGATCTTCGAACTTCTCCGCGAGGGAAGCATTTTGACCCCATGTCTTTGCACAGAAGATCCTATAGTCATCTTTGACCCGACAAATGCTTTTGCAGCGGCATATCTAATATGCCTATCAAGAATTGCATAAACTTCCTTTATGCGAACCATTATCGAGGGAACGTCTTCCAACCTATCATATTGCTTTTGG
>NW_011644195.1:0-200 GCF_000512975.1 Sesamum indicum
GTGTCTTCGCATTCCACGTGCACAATATCGTCAATCAAATTAAATCATTCACCACTCATATATTTTCAGATAAACCAACTTCACCATGAACCACAAATTTATATAACAGTAATATCACAAATAAATGGAACATATATAGATAATACCAATTATTTACTTACCTCAACCTCACAACGTTTCTTTCTACTCAATCGCTAATT
>NW_011644196.1:0-200 GCF_000512975.1 Sesamum indicum
TTTACTGCACTGGTCTATTCTAGCTGCTATTTGTGAATAGAACTACTGCCTTCGGCAATCCCTATTATTTAGAAAAATTCATTCAGTTAATTATATATCCTGATCCATCTAATCCAAAATTAAATCAACCAAAAAAGAAAACAAAGAAGTTGGGCTAGAGAAATTAAAATGATGAGACTAAAAATGGTAAAAAAAAAAAA
>NW_011644197.1:0-200 GCF_000512975.1 Sesamum indicum
GTTTCTCATTAGTTATTAGCGTTTTTCTACCAGAATAGCTGAGGTGGCTGAAGTTTTGTTTTTTCTTCACCTGCATTGTACCTCTGTGTATTTAAATGGGTATCCACACCCACTTTCAATTCAATAAAATTCTTCCTCTCAGATTTTATACCTGCTTGCAAAGATCCTCTCCATGAATGGAGTTTTTTGAAGCTTCTCAG
>NW_011644198.1:0-200 GCF_000512975.1 Sesamum indicum
TGTTGTTGTTATTATTATTATTATTATTAATATTATATATTTTCATTATTTAAGTATAAATTTCAATATTTTTCTAATTATAATTAATGTTAAAAACTTATTAATTAAAAAAATTATAATTAATTATTATAAATATTACAATAAATACGAATATTATTTATGATTTCAATATAAATAGCGGTAATAAATTATAATAACTT
>NW_011644199.1:0-200 GCF_000512975.1 Sesamum indicum
GGTGAGGCGAAGATTGAGGATTTGAGCTCACAACTGCAAACTCAAGCTGCTGAGCAGTTCAAGGCTCCTAATGTCAGTAATGTTGTACCAAAGGCAGAGCCAGCACCTTTGCCTCAGGATGACGAAGATGTAGATGAGACTGGTGTGGAACCAAAGGACATTGAGCTGGTGATGACACAAGCTGGGGTTTCAAGAGCTCG
>NW_011644200.1:0-200 GCF_000512975.1 Sesamum indicum
GATGTCACTGGTGATGTTGGCATAAACCCTGATGACATCATTGCTGACATCACTGCAGATGACATCTCTGGTGACTTCACTGCAGATGACATCACTGTTGATGCAGTCATGACAGCATCACCTGTCATAGATGATGTCATCCTGCACAAGAAGACAAAAAAACAGATTTCTAATTTTCCTCGCGTTCCAACGGGATTGTT
>NW_011644201.1:0-200 GCF_000512975.1 Sesamum indicum
CACACGCACACACCCACCAAAACACACCCCCACACCCCACACACACACATACACAAACCCCACACCCACACACACACATACACAAACCCCACACCCACACACACACACACACAAACCCCACACACACACACGCACACACCCACACCTCACACGCGCACACACACCCATACACCGCACACACACACACTCCACACACCACA
>NW_011644202.1:0-200 GCF_000512975.1 Sesamum indicum
CATCTCATAGCCGGACGTAAACCACCCACGCGTGGCGGCGCATCTCTTTTCTCAACCAACGAACGCAGCGATGGGATGCTTCGAAATCTCTCCTTCCATCTAGTTTTCAGATCTCTGAGTGCTGTAATAGTTTGCTCGTCTCCTTTGTCGATGACAGCGTTGGCCAATTTCAGGAACTCATCAAGATTAAACGGCTCAAA
>NW_011644203.1:0-200 GCF_000512975.1 Sesamum indicum
ATTTAAAAAATTATAATTAAGTGCACAAATATAATAATGTATATTTTTTTGTACAATTGTAAATAATACAATGAAATATACAATTATTCTTGACAAACCGATACCGGCACATCTGATTGTGAAGAAGATTTTTTGGAATATTTCTATAAATTTTCTATTAATTTATCATTACTATATAATTTAATTAAACAACAATACAT
>NW_011644204.1:0-200 GCF_000512975.1 Sesamum indicum
CAGTGCGAGAACTTAATGAGGTATGTGGCATTTCAGGAGATATAAGGATGGCCACAGAAGAATTTAACACCAGAATTCTGGAGGCGGGCCTAATTCCACTTCCAATGCAAGGTGAATGGTTCACATGGTATAATTGCAGTACAACCGCGCGGAGTTTATGGAAGCGGTTGGATCGGATCCTTATTAATGATCGTTGGCTG
>NW_011644205.1:0-200 GCF_000512975.1 Sesamum indicum
CTCTGAAACTCCTCCACATCAAATCCACCATCAAATGGAGAAACCCTCTTCACCAAAAATTCAAGAAATGAACTGAAGAAACCCTCTTCACCAAAAATTCAAGAAATGAAATGAAAGGAAGAGTAAGATGATTTTGAGTATTTTTACCAGTGGACTTTTCTTTCTCGGATTTTTCTATCTTGTACCCAACCTACGCCGTT
>NW_011644206.1:0-200 GCF_000512975.1 Sesamum indicum
TATCTAGTGGGACCAAAAGTGAAATTTTTCCATTTAAATATAAATATGTTACATATAATATATAATATACATAGAATATATAATTAACAAAATTAAAAAATATATATATAAATTCGACTTTTCAATGTGATTCGATTTAGTGAGTCTGTAATAAAAAAATCATATTGAATAGTTTAAAGTTATATAAAATATCAATTATT
>NW_011644207.1:0-200 GCF_000512975.1 Sesamum indicum
TCTTGGAGAGAGGTGCACAGAAGCTCTCCTTTTGACTCAGGGGGGCCTTCCACCACTTCGACTGATGCGGACGCGGTTCTCTCGTCGTGAAAGAAGTAATGAAAGGGGCGCGTTCGTTGTTGCCCTTTCTAGAGCAGAGATCTAGCAACGCATTCTAGACACAGATCATTGGTATTGGATGTATCGTTAGGTTGTGCCGA
>NW_011644208.1:0-200 GCF_000512975.1 Sesamum indicum
AGGAACTTAATGGAAAAAACTCGAGCCGGATACATCAAAGATCTATTAAGATCTGAGGAAGATTCAAAAGATAGTTCAAAACTATGGACATAGGTTAATTCATAGACCCATGAAAATAGAATCTTTGAGCCAAAAGATAGATGACGTTCTTAATATCCTTCCGGATCTACACAAGGATCTTACAGATCTAAAGGCTGAAA
>NW_011644209.1:0-200 GCF_000512975.1 Sesamum indicum
TGTTTCACAATGTTTAGGAGTAGTACTCTTCTGGTTTCTCAAGTGTTTTGTAAGACATCTGTTTTTTAATTTTTAATGAAGATGGGATGGGGACCCCGATAAGCATCTCCCACCTTCGGGTGTTTTGACTAAAAAAAAAAAAAAAAAAACCCTAAACCCTAAACCCTAAACCCTAAACCCTAAACCCTAAACCCTAAACC
>NW_011644210.1:0-200 GCF_000512975.1 Sesamum indicum
TCCCCTCGAGGTGGTGGTGTTATCACCTAATCATGCACAGTAATCGGCTCTGCAGGTCCTGTTTTTGGAACGTAAACGGAAACCTGCGGTTTAATAGGTTTGGATGGTTTATTGAGCGCACAATCCTTGGCCGAATGGCCTAACGTCATACACCTGGTACATTTGGAAGGTATCCATTCATATTCAACGTCAATTTTGCA
>NW_011644211.1:0-200 GCF_000512975.1 Sesamum indicum
GAGTGTATTAATTTACACGAGCAGATTAAATTAGCATGTTCTCTGCAGCAATGTGCATATCTGGAACTTTGCTATTCTGGTAGTCTGCCTGATCATTGAATAGCTCTCCCGCTAATACACAGGCACCACTTACACAAGTACATACTAAGTTTTCAGTAGTAGGCAGCTCTGCGTTATATTAACATTTATCACTTATTACA
>NW_011644212.1:0-200 GCF_000512975.1 Sesamum indicum
TAGGAAACTAAGCCTCAAATACTTTCGAGTGTGGGGGTGCCTAGCAAAAGTGCTAGTCCCCGAGTACAAATGAAAGAAATTGGGTCCTAAGATTTTCAATGTTGTGTTCTTGGGCTATGTGGAGACAAGTTATAGCTTAAGATTTCTGGTTATTAAATTAGAAATTCCAGGCATTAAGGTCAACACAATAGTCGACTTTT
>NW_011644213.1:0-200 GCF_000512975.1 Sesamum indicum
CCCTCACTTCCTCCTGTAAATATCTGAATTTTTAGGAAAATAAAGAATTACACAAACAATCTCGATTCTCAACACAACTTTTCAGCTATCTCTCTCATTTTTGTAATCAGCTTTCTCTTTTGCTCGTTATAAAAGTCTAATCCTTCTTTGCATCAGATATCATATATTAAGTTTCGCATATTACTTCTTGTGAATGTGCG
>NW_011644214.1:0-200 GCF_000512975.1 Sesamum indicum
TGTATATTATATATTATATGTAACATATTTATATTTAAATGGAAAAATTTCACTTTTGGTCCCACTAGATAAGGCCATTCTCACTTTTGGTCCCACGCTTTACGTGTTCAACACTTGCAGTCCCAAAATCCTAAATTTTTAACACCTTTAGTCCCACTCCGTTAAAAACTGACGAAAATGGCACGTGACTGTCACGTGCC
>NW_011644215.1:0-200 GCF_000512975.1 Sesamum indicum
TTTCCCTTTTATGCAAACTTGTAATTATTACTACGCTTAGGAAATGTATAACACAAATGCTTGGGTCTAGAGCTACGTTTGCGTCAAGTTTCGTAAAATTTTTAGAACGTTCAAAATTTAGCTGTTCTACACAGTTTTATTAAAGCAAGTTTGTTTTCCTTTTACACTAACTTGTAGTTATTATTACGCTTAGAAATTTA
>NW_011644216.1:0-200 GCF_000512975.1 Sesamum indicum
CAATTGAGCTTTGACAGTTGGTTCATTAGAGAATAACACAACCTACCATTCAATTCAATAAGACCAAAACTAGAACAAGGCAACAGTACAAAACGAGAACACATAGAGGACCAAGCCCTGACAAGCATAAGTGTTAACTTATCAGTTTGTCCCCTTTCTTAAACCTTCTAATATATAGAGAAGTGCACCGTGCTTAAAAA
>NW_011644217.1:0-200 GCF_000512975.1 Sesamum indicum
CCTACCAAGAAAACGTCTAACAAGTACTGCCGTTTCCATCGGGAGAGAGGACACAGCACAGAAGAATGCTACCAGCTGAAAGACGAGATCGAAAGGCTCGTTCGGCAAGGGCACTTCCGAGATCGCGTGCCCCCAAACTGTAAGATCGGAGGGGGAGGAAGGAGAAGCAGATCGAGAAGCCCGGACCGAGACAGAAATCC
>NW_011644218.1:0-200 GCF_000512975.1 Sesamum indicum
ATCAAGCTCTCTCTCTCTCTTCTCTCTCACACATACACACATACACACGCACACACACACACACACATACAACATACCCACACACACACACCCACACACACTGCACACACACACCCTACACATCAACCCCTCTCTCTCTCGCTTGCTCTCTCTCTCTCTCTCTCTGACATCAAGCTCTCTCTCTCTCTCCCTCTCTCGCT
>NW_011644219.1:0-200 GCF_000512975.1 Sesamum indicum
GTGTGATGGAACTCTACTTTACAAAATTCAACGTGAGATTAGCTCAATTTCTCAAGGAAATATGAGTGTGATAGCTTATTACACCAAACTGAAACAACTTTGGGATGAGTTACTATGTCTCATGTCACTAGCTGTTTGTTCGTGCGGACTTTGTGTTTGTGGATGTAACAGACTCAAGGCAGAACAGAATGATGCTAGTC
>NW_011644220.1:0-200 GCF_000512975.1 Sesamum indicum
GGAAACAAAATTGTTCTAATAAAACAATGCAAAATAGCTAAATTTTGAACGTTCTCAGAATTCGACGAAACTTGATCTTCCAATGCAAATTTAGGCGGCAGTGCCTTACAGAAATACACAGAAGAATTCGGTTCCAATGGCCCAATAGGGATTGGGAAACAGACATCGAATGGGCGACAAAAAAATGGAGTGGAAAGCAC
>NW_011644221.1:0-200 GCF_000512975.1 Sesamum indicum
CCATGTCATTACTTTTGCATGGCATGGCTTTTCCAAAAGATAGGTTAGTATCCGCAAGAGTAGCCATGTTATCAGGGCATCAAATGTTTGGGCTGGTCATGTATCTAACCTATATGCATTAATATACATGAACTATCTGCTTTAACCAATTAATTGTCTACCATATTGAGTGGAGAGATGTAGGGCATAGAATGTAAGAT
>NW_011644222.1:0-200 GCF_000512975.1 Sesamum indicum
TAGTTTGTTTCCCTTTTATACAAACTTGTAGTTGTTATTACGCTTAGCAAATTTACCACACAAACGGTTGGGTAGACCAACGTTTGGGTCAAGTTTCATTGAATTCTGACAATTTTTAAAATTTAGCTCTTTTGCACGGTTTTATTAGAGCAAGATTGTTTCCCTTTTATACAAACTTGTAGTTATTATTAAAGCTTAGC
>NW_011644223.1:0-200 GCF_000512975.1 Sesamum indicum
CAGCAGAATGGAGGTGGGAAGGAGAGAAGAAAGAGACGATAGGAAATTCAGAAATGTTACTAATTGATAATTGTCTTTCTTACAACATTACAACTCTTTTACAAATAACTCTCAAAGCAAACAAAAGTGTAAGGAACTAATGCTGGAAAGGAATCTAACAACAAGAATTAAGCAAATCCCCTAAAAACACAACCTAACCC
>NW_011644224.1:0-200 GCF_000512975.1 Sesamum indicum
CACGGTCTTTTTAAAGCATGTTCGTTTCCCTTTTACACTAAATTCTAGTTATTATTATGCTTAGTGAATTTACCACACACATGCATGGGACTAGACCTACGTTTGGTTCAAGTTTCGTGGAATTCTGATAACATTCAAAATTTAGCTGTTTTGCATGGGTTGATTAAAGCAAGTTCGTTTCCCTTATACACTAACTTGTA
>NW_011644225.1:0-200 GCF_000512975.1 Sesamum indicum
CGCTCTCTCTTGCTTCCTCTCTCTCTCATCAAGCTATCTCACTCTCTCTCTCTCTCTCGCTCTCTCTCTCATCAAGCTCTCCTCTCTCTCTCATCATCCTCTCTGTCTCTCTCTCTGTCACATCAAGCTCTCTCTCTCTCTCTCTCTCTCGCTCTCTCTCTTTCTCTCTCATCAAGCTCTCTCTCTCTCTCTTCAATCTC
>NW_011644226.1:0-200 GCF_000512975.1 Sesamum indicum
AGGTCTAGACCAACGTCTAGGTCAAGTTTCGTCGAATTCTGAGAACTTTCAAAATTTTGCTGTTTTGCACGGTTTTATTAAAACAAGTTTGTTTCTCTTCTATCAAACTTGTAGTTATTATTACACTTGGAAAATTTAACCCACAAATTCTTGGTCTAGAGCAACGTTTGGGTCAAGTTTAGTCGAATTTTGAGAACGTA
>NW_011644227.1:0-200 GCF_000512975.1 Sesamum indicum
CCTACTTTTTCTCTACTTTCCATGTCTAAATGACACATATATTTTTTTAAAATAAATATTTCATATCAAATAAAAATTATTAAGCACTAATATCTTAAAATACGCAGAGAATGTTTACAAGTATTTATGGACCAAGCTGAATGTTTAGTTATCAAGTAATTCTAGATGAAGATCGTGTTACGTTTGGATAATAAGGTCGA
>NW_011644228.1:0-200 GCF_000512975.1 Sesamum indicum
CCTTTTACACTAACTTGTAGTTATTATTACGCTTAGAAAATTTAACACACAAAATCTTGGGTCTAGACCTATGTTTGGATCAAGTTTCGTAGAATTCTGAGAATGCTCAAAATTTAGCTGTTTGGCACAGTTTTATTAAAACTAGTTTCTTTCACTGTTATACTAACTCTTAGTTATTATTACGCCTAGCAAATTTACAA
>NW_011644229.1:0-200 GCF_000512975.1 Sesamum indicum
TAACGTAAATTATCCATGACAAGTAATCAGCAATAACAGAAACTTCATGTGAAATCAAATTCTTCAAATATTAGAAGAATAAACAAAACTCACATTTTCAAGAATTTGCTGCTTCACCATAGCAATTCTCTTGTTCCCATTGACAGATGACACTAGAATCAGAAGCATCATACTGAGGCCTCGATGCTGATAAGCTAATA
>NW_011644230.1:0-200 GCF_000512975.1 Sesamum indicum
AATGTTGTTTCTTTTTAGTTCATGAGGGCTACAGATAATTAAAATAATTGAATAAGTTTTCTACAAACAAAATGTTATATGAAGAGTAAAGAACAAACAAAAAATTATCAATAGCATAATAAAATTGACTTATACAAGCCTAATCTAATTTGTAGTTGGGCAACTATATCAAACGATTCTGGAAAGAACAAAAGATGTTC
>NW_011644231.1:0-200 GCF_000512975.1 Sesamum indicum
CTTGCTCCTAATTGACGCCTTTTGCAATATTCTTTGATCAGGTAGCAGATTCACAATTTGTTTCAGATTATATACGTTACTTTCTCCACCAACACACGTAAGTCTGCTTAATATTCACTCTATGAAGTTGCATGATCCTTCATTGTTAGTTGCCTTACTGTTCTCATGCGACCTTACAGTGACTGCATTATTATCGGAAC
>NW_011644232.1:0-200 GCF_000512975.1 Sesamum indicum
TATATATATATATTAACAAAATAATAATTAAAATAATTAAAGTTGTTATTAGAATTTGTACGCCTTAGTTAGTGAAATAGCAACTTTTAGTCTTCTAGCCGTTGAGAGTGTAGTTGTGAAACTCCTTGTCCTTCTTCCCTGTATGTATCAGACTTTGGTGAGATACTGGGGGAAATCGATTTCTTTGGAGTTACAACTTC
>NW_011644233.1:0-200 GCF_000512975.1 Sesamum indicum
TTAGTAAATTGCCATCCTTGTTAGAATTCAAGAACTAGAGGAAGCCATTAAAGAAATGAATTGGGCGAGTATCAAAACAAGAACCAAGAACTCTCTTTGTTTTATTGAATATCTGAAAATTAAAGTTGTAGAACACAGGGTCTGCAAACCCTCTTATATACAAAGGAAATAAACTAACTTCTCAACTAACCAAGAAGAAG
>NW_011644234.1:0-200 GCF_000512975.1 Sesamum indicum
AGCATTTACTACATGTAGGCCTTTCATCATTGCTTTACAAGATTTTCAACATACTCAACAAGAGCAAGTGCGGAAGACATATTGGGTATGGATCTCTGTAGGAATATATATTCTTGATTTTCCTTGTTAGTTTTATAGCTTTTAATGTATAAGTATATGCCAATGCCAATTTTGAAATCCTAATGAAGTAATTCTTAGAA
>NW_011644235.1:0-200 GCF_000512975.1 Sesamum indicum
GCTCCACAAGTGCACACAGGTAGGGGGTCTAAAGATCCCAATTCATCCCATAGCCTCTTGAGTTTTGTAAAATATGCAGCAACAGTGGAATTTTTCTGTGAGATGGATGCAATTTCCCTTTGGATTTGGTACAGGAGTGGACCATTGCTTTCACCAAACCGCATCTCGAGTTCAACCCACAAGTCCCTTGCTGATTCTGC
>NW_011644236.1:0-200 GCF_000512975.1 Sesamum indicum
GGGAGATTATGCGGAAAATGCCTCTACATAAGGTCATCCCACAAATTTTTGAACTATATGAAATTTTTAAACAAAGAAGAAAAATAGTTATAAGTTTGAGATAGAAGGAAAAGAGGGTTAATTACATCATTGTTGGGTGCAGATATGGAGAGAATTTATTGGAAGTAAAAGAGAAGGAGAGTTGGAAATGTCCGGCGTGT
>NW_011644237.1:0-200 GCF_000512975.1 Sesamum indicum
AGAATTCGAGGAAACTTGACCCAACCGTTGGTCTAGACCGAAGCATTTGTGTGGTAAATTTTCTAAGAGTATTTAGAGATTGACGACGATACGAAAATTCAATCCGCGCCTTTCACCGGCGACTTTCAGGCGAACGAATCGGAACCGATGATCGGGAGACATCAACATTAATTGCGCATGGGAAAAGAGGAGGCTTGGAC
>NW_011644238.1:0-200 GCF_000512975.1 Sesamum indicum
ATTTGGTTAATCATTCCGATGGAATTGTGTAAATTAGCTATAACGATAATTAAATCTAACAAATCGAATATTTTAATTAACCAACTATATCATTTTTATAGCAATTGTGATATTTAATTTGACACTAATTTAAATAGCTAAAATTATAAAATACTCCGATTAAATAGTATATCGCTTAATATAATCAATATTTAATAAAT
>NW_011644239.1:0-200 GCF_000512975.1 Sesamum indicum
ATGAGAGCATAGTCCACTTGTTTTCCATGCTTAGTTTTCATGAAGATCATCTTGTGAAAACTTGTTTAAAGTTTGTTGAATTGTCTTTTATCATATGATGTACCATTCTTTGAATATTTAACTAGATTTTTGCTTGTTACTTTCGTCTACGATCCATAAAGTTTGGAATGAACTTCTTCAACTATTTTATCTCTATTTCT
>NW_011644240.1:0-200 GCF_000512975.1 Sesamum indicum
AAGCCTCATATATTAAAACCAAACACAAACCAAAAGAGTAAAGCAAAATTGCCTCAAGTCAGAATATCAATTTGGCTTGAATAAGACCATGGTTGACTCAGTGAGTCAGAGAAAAACCAAATTTTCAGAGTCAAAGAAAGATGTACCAACAAATAACACTATAAATTGCACAACATAGATAACCTAACCTCCCTTCATAA
>NW_011644241.1:0-200 GCF_000512975.1 Sesamum indicum
AATTTTCTAAGAGTAATAATACCTACAAGTTAGTATAAAAGGAAAACAAACTTGCTTTAATAAAACCGTGCTAAATTTTGAACGTTCTCAGAATTCCACGAAACATAACCCAACCGTAGGTCTAGAATTAAGAATTTGTGTGGTTAATAATACCTACAAGTTAGTGTAAAAGGAAAACAAATTTGCTTTAATAAAATTGT
>NW_011644242.1:0-200 GCF_000512975.1 Sesamum indicum
CTCCAATTAGTCAAAAATCCAATAAAATGAGAACCCAACAACACAACATTAGGGGACAAATGATAAAATGATATGATAGCATACGAATAGTCACCTGCACCACGGAACACCAATACTAAAGCACTTCCAGAAACATCACCGTGGTCTTCTCAACAAGTGTAGCAAATGCAACTGAAAGAAAATTATGTGATGAACTTCAT
>NW_011644243.1:0-200 GCF_000512975.1 Sesamum indicum
TTGATTCGTTGTTCTATTTCTTTCTGTTTCTTAGTTATATTCTGTTCTGTAAATATTTGATATATTCGGCCTGTAATATTGAGGAGTTTCGTACTCCGTTCATCTGTAATAGTTGATAGGGTATTATTGGAAAGAAATACCACTGGAGGGTTATTCCCTACAGTGGTATCAGAGCCAGCATCTCTGACCCGTGGTGATCC
>NW_011644244.1:0-200 GCF_000512975.1 Sesamum indicum
TAAACTTGACCCAAACGTTGGCCTAGACCAGAGAATTCGTCTGGTAAAATTTGTTAAGCATAATAATAACTTAAGTTTGTTATAAAGGGAAACAAACTTGTTTTAATAAAACCATGCAAAAAAGCTAAGTTTTGAACGTTCTCAGAATTCGACGAAACTCGACCCAAACGTTTGTCCAGACACAAGAATTTGTGTGGTAA
>NW_011644245.1:0-200 GCF_000512975.1 Sesamum indicum
ATATTGATGATATATTAGTCTATTCAAAAACAATTGAAATGCATTTTAAACATTTAAATATATTTAAACGTATAATTATACAAAATGGTTTAGTAATCTCTAAGTCAAAGATGGAATTATTCCAGACACGAATAAGATTTCTAGGTCATATCATTGAAAAAGGAAGTATTATTCCTATTAATAGAAGTATTGACTTTGCA
>NW_011644246.1:0-200 GCF_000512975.1 Sesamum indicum
GATGAGTATTAAATTTGAGGGACAAAATCCCAAACTAATTAAGTGACATAATGAAAGACCAAAAGTGATATTTAGCCCCTGCCCTTATGTATTTCCCCATAATGGAAGACCATGCAAACCCTAGCGAGTTGCTGGCAGGAGAGGAGGCTGCCGAGTTGCAGGTTGCTGATGTAGGGGCACCGATGGATGAAGTGCGAAAA
>NW_011644247.1:0-200 GCF_000512975.1 Sesamum indicum
AAGAGTCCAAAGCATGAAAGAAAGGTATTTTCTAATTTTTTTGGACGAAATTCTATATGATAAAACACTATAAAATAGACTCCTAGAATGACAATAATTCAAATTTTGACGAACTCGAGGAAGTTCTTGCATTTGTTGGGATGACACAAGATTTGTCCTAATCCAATTTTTCAATCAACAGGCGTGTCTTAAGAGAATAA
>NW_011644248.1:0-200 GCF_000512975.1 Sesamum indicum
GCGTAATAACAACTACAAGTTTGTATAAAAGGGAAACAAACTAGTTATAATAAAACCATGCAAAACAGTTAAATTTTGAACGTTACCAGAATTTGATGAAATTTGTCCCAAAAATTGGTCTAGACCATTGAATTTGTGTGGTAAATTCGCTAAGTTTAATAATAACTACGATTTTGTATAAAAGGGAAACAAACTTGCTT
>NW_011644249.1:0-200 GCF_000512975.1 Sesamum indicum
TCACATAAGGAAATCCCCTATTTAAAGATCTTTATAGGGAGAATCGGCCATAATGGCAACTAAAGATGGGTGTCTTTGGGTTTATTTCGAAGCTGTAAGATAAGAAAACTTCCTCCGCCCCTGGTGAACGAATAGGATTTAGCGGCATCGTTTCCTGGTCGTGTTAACTCTCTTTCTTCAGAGGTCGAGCTGCTTCTTAT
>NW_011644250.1:0-200 GCF_000512975.1 Sesamum indicum
AATTTTGTTGCGCTTAATGTTGTTGTGTGGTCCACTATACATTCGTTACATCTCTTTTTTATCTATATGTTCATTCCATCATATTTCGATCTCCAAAGATTAATATCAAAGTTTTGGTTGCTATTTAAATGATTGCTCAGAGACTCGAGTTTGAATTCTCAAGCTAAAGCTTGTTATCAAGGTCCTTAAAATGCGTTCAA
>NW_011644251.1:0-200 GCF_000512975.1 Sesamum indicum
GTGCGTGAAGGATCCAAAAGATGGAAGGCTACGGCCGTTGGTTATTTTATGGGAAAACGGCCATATTTTCATCACTTGAAGGAGTTTGCACATTCGGTTTGGCCAGCACTTCGAGAGGTCACGGCAACTTCTAATGGTTTCTTTTTTTTCCAATTTAAAACGGAAATTGATATGGAGGACGTCATTGAAGGGGGTCCATG
>NW_011644252.1:0-200 GCF_000512975.1 Sesamum indicum
TTGGTCTAGACCCAAGCATTTGTGTTGTAAATTTGCTAAGCGTAATAATAATTACAAGTTAGTATAAAAGGAAAACAAAACATATTTTAATAAAACCGTGCAAAACAGCTAAAATTTGAGCATTCTCAGAATTCGACGAAACTTGACCTAAACATATGTCTAGACCCAAGAGTTTGTGTGCTAAATTTTCTAAGCGTAAT
>NW_011644253.1:0-200 GCF_000512975.1 Sesamum indicum
ACAAGTCAGTATGAAAGGGAAAACAAACATTCATTAATAAAATCGTGCAGAACAGCTAAATTTTGAACGTTTTCATAACTTCACGAAACCTGACCCAAACGTAGGTCTAGACCCATGCATTTGCGTGGCAACTTTTCTAAGCGCAATAATAACTTCAAGTTAGTATAAAAGGGAAACAAACTTTCGTTAATCAAACCGTG
>NW_011644254.1:0-200 GCF_000512975.1 Sesamum indicum
ACGCTTAGCAAATGTATAACACAAATGCTTGGGTCTAGATCTATGTTTGGTTCAAGTTTCGTCAAATTTTGAGAATGTCCAAAATTTAGCTGTTTTGCACGGTTTTATTAAAGTAAGTTTGTTTCCCATTTATACTAACTTATAATTATTATTATGCTTAGAAATTTAACACACAAATTCTTGGATCTAGACCTACGTTT
>NW_011644255.1:0-200 GCF_000512975.1 Sesamum indicum
GAGAATGGGACCAGAGCTAGCAGCCAACTTCAAACCAGAGGGAAATGGACTAGACGCAGATTTTGCTTGATCCAACCCAGTTTCCTTGATAATGTCCATCGCATATTTCGTCTGTGCCACATAAAGTCCTGAAGCACTACGAGCGATTTCAAGTCCAAGAAAGTACCTCGCATCTCCCATGTCTTTAATAATGAACAATT
>NW_011644256.1:0-200 GCF_000512975.1 Sesamum indicum
TAAAATAATTAGTGTTATCAATAAAATATAAGTAAAAATACTATGGGTGAGTAGGTGGATATATATGTACAGATATATATCCAGAGTTCTTGAAGAAAGTTGAAAATTAAATGAAATTATTCGCGATTGCATTTAAGGTTGATGTATAAATTTGTAATATGAATATATTAGTATAAGATGACTAACACGAATTGGGATTG
>NW_011644257.1:0-200 GCF_000512975.1 Sesamum indicum
TTTCAATAAATACTCTTTCATATCAAGTAAACAAAAATAAGAATACACATCTACGCAAGCACACAAAAATGCTATAAATGATATAAATAAACCACAAAGATACACAATACCCGTAATGAGTATAAAATATTGCGAAACAATGGTAACATCCTGCACGAGAAAAAGGATTGTGTAGATACAAATGAAGACTTAGAAACTGA
>NW_011644258.1:0-200 GCF_000512975.1 Sesamum indicum
TTCTTGCCTATATAGAAAAATCACTTTAGGATAACCGACCATAGTGGTTTAAAAGAAAAACTTTCGGGTTTCAAGAAAAAATTAAAAAAAACTGATTTTAAGGTTTTTAATCACAAAATGAGTGCTTCAGAAAGTCCACAAAATATCACACAGATTTAAAAAACAGATTTACAGAAACAGATCAGGTTTTAGAAAATATC
>NW_011644259.1:0-200 GCF_000512975.1 Sesamum indicum
CGAAAATCCAGTTCTCGGTTGCTGAAACAGAAAAACTCTCAGAGCAGTACAAATTTGCTATTGTTGGGAAGTTTTCACATGGCTTCCCTCCCTACCGGAACATGCATCGACTGCTCTCAACGCTGAAATTACAAGGTCCATTCACCGTCACCATGATCACGAACAGGCACGTTCTCATCAACTTGAAAAATGAAGCGGAC
>NC_016433.2:5000-7500 GCF_000512975.1 Sesamum indicum
CGGAAACAATGATAAATAGATACGAATACCCCAGAAGGGGGGGGGAAATCAAAAAAACAAGTCGAGAAAAATTATACAAAGTTATATACAAGCCGCTACCCCCCCTTGGTATTTCTTTAATTGAATTTCATTTGATTAGACGGAAGACGGAAGTTCCTTAAAAACTTCCGCTTTCTTTAAAAGATTCTGAACAGTTCCTGTGGGTTGAGCACCTTTTTCAAGGAAATCTAGAATAACAGGAACATTTAAATAAGTTTGATTCTTCATTGGATCATAAAAGCCCACTTTTCTAAGATCTTTTCCTTCTCTTCGGGATCGAACATCAATTGCAACGATTCGATAGACGGCTCATTGGGATAGATGTAGATGAACAATACCCCCCCTAGAACCGTATAGGAAGTTTTCTCCTCGTACGGCTCGAGAAAAATGATTTGATTCGAAGTTTTGTCTATGTATGCAATTCGAATAAATTAAATGACAAATGGGGCCTATAAAATCAATTAGACTATGATTTCAGTCTTTTTTTTCCTGAAAATGAAAAAGAAACCATTCGTACTCATAACTCAAGTTAGATAACTCTCAAATAGCTGAAAGGAAAAATCTTTAGTCAATTTCATTTATTGAGTGGTCTTTACCCCCTTTTGTTTGTCTCGTTTAAAATTCTATTTGGATTCTTTAGTCTGATCCAGTTATTGAGATTATCGAGACAATTAAAATGGTGTTTCCTTGTTCTTAGATCCTTTATCCTTATTTTAAATCATTGGGTTTAGACATTACTTCGGTGCTTCTTAATCCTTTCAAAATGGCAGCAACATACCCTTTTTTGATTTTTTCTATCAAAGAATCCTATGGACAGTTGATTCCCCAGTGATACACTTTGAATCGAAAAAGTTTGATCAATTCCAACAAGTTTTGCTTTTGAATTGGAAACTTGCTCGAATTGGATCCTTTCGATTTCTATAGATGAAAGATACATTTACGAAGTTGTTCCAATTGATTGATTGGCATTAACCCTAGATCCTTGCCCCCGAGAAATGAATTAATCCTTTCTACTCGAGCTCCATCGTGGACTATTTACAACCCAACAAAAAAGAAGGGGTTCAGGTGTAACAGAACAAACAATGTCGAGCCAAGAGCACCCTCATGCCTAGATAAATCGAAAATGGTGGATGTAAAAATCCACAACGGACCGTGTCCTTCAAGTCGCACGTTGCTTTCTACCACATCGTTTCAAACGAAGTTTTACCATAACATTCCTCTAATTTAATTTGGAACCGGTATGGAATTGATTCAATTATGGAATCATGAATAGTCATTGGTTCAGCTGTCCATAGACATGGTAATCTAGACTTTTTCTATGATATGTGGGACGATTTTTCTTAAAAAGTCTTAGCAAGACAGCATCTTTAACATACATAAATAATATCTAGATAATAGAAAGAAATAGCAATATATAAACGAATAACTTTTTGAATCTGCATCTTCAAGTGACTCAATAGGATAGATTAAATGATTTCCTACTTTTTGGAGTACCAAAGATTCCACTTCCAAGGAATCATTAAAAATATTTATTAAATATATTTATAATTTAAATTGAAAAAGTTTCCTATTTAGACATCATTATTTAATTTGATTTCATTTGAAGAAAACTGGACAATAAGCATCACGTTTGATCCTCATAGGAAGATAAGTCTTTCTTTTTTAATTGACTCATCACTGATTTAATCTAAAATAGATCAAAAAAAAGAAGAAATAAATCCCATTTTTTTCATTTTCATGAGATGTATAAAAAAACAATGGAAGTTAAGATTTGAATCTTTACTCTTTTCATCTGATTACGAAAATCAAAAAATAATAGGGAGGGGTTTTCGTATCTATCAGATAGACTGAACAGTTGTCACTGTTATAGATATTCTATAATATAGAATTGAAATAATTTCAGTTTAAATAATTTAAGGGATCGCAAATGTTTTTCACAAAAACCAAAAAATTATTGTCATTGAAATAGAACGATACATACCATATAAGCTAAACATTTCCCCATTTTATATGATTCTATCATATGTATTTTCTTTAACATGGGGTTGAGTAATATTTCAATAATTGACTCTTGTGATAAAGTGAATAAAATAAAAGGGATAGGATAAATCACCCCTGCCTCAATCGTTACATAGATTTCCAATTTTTCATTAGAACCAAACACGAAATACCTAAATAAAATGAGATTCAAAGAAAAAATATTGGCTCCATAACATATTTCTATATGATATGGAACTTGATCATTTGTTAATGAGATTCGAAGAGACACGGGTAATTAAATTAATATGGATTAACTCCTATCCACTCCCCTACTTCTTTCTATGGGAATAATGGAGCATAAAAAAATGGATATGCGCTGGGACGGAAGGATTCGAACCTCCGAATAGCGGGATCAAAACCCGGTGCCTTACCACTTGGCCACGCCCCATTTCAATTTCTAATCTACACTAAGAAACAATAA
>NC_016433.2:27500-32500 GCF_000512975.1 Sesamum indicum
AATTGATAAAACAATCCTAGAAACAGAATTCTGTCACTTAGACTTATTAAGGTCATAGGGTTTTCTATAGAATAGCAAAACAAAAATAAAATGATTCAAATTATACCATTATTATGATATTACATATTAGAATTTGAGAAAAATAAAAAGGATTCGTGGGAGACAAAGACAAAAAATCAGATAGAATCCATTTTTTTAGCACTTAACCGCCTTTATGTTATGTTAGGTTAGGGATTTCGTTGTTCAAAAAACGATTCGCAGAGAAGAGAGATATTTGTACTTTACTGATTTTTGAGTAGAATACGATTTGAAGTGTATAAGAAGGGTTGCATTTATTAAACACGTATGCAGATAGCTATAATATCCGACTTCTCTTTTATTGCCGGTTCTATTCGGGACAGCCCGGGTCGTGTTCTATCAAAAGAGAATTTCTATTCAATGCAATGAAGTAGGATAATTTTATGATAATTCCCTATCAACAACATATCTAAATAATGGATATCTGTGTAACAATTTATGTTCTGGGGTTTACATATACTCATATGTTTTGTTATAATTGAAATTGAGAAGGATTTTTTGATTGAAAAAAGAAATACTGATTAGTTCTGTCTCAATTTGTATTTTCTTATGTCATTAGGAAAACACAATTTGAGATTCAAATCCCAGAATCGTTCATGAATTCAAAGTAAGCAGCCAATAGTTAATGGTTCAAATTTGTCGGCTGAAAATACACATTTGATTTCTCAATAGAAAAGCGAGAGAATGTTTTTAGCATTGTGTATTTTCAGTAGTAGACAATCAATCGAAGGGATGGATCAAATCCAATCAAAAGGGGGTGTTTCTTTTAGGAAAAGGATTAAGGAAAACAGGAGTCAAAATGCAAGTACAATAAAAATTCAGTAATTCGGAAAAATTTTCATCTATTTTGTATCATTTTGGCGGCATGGCCGAGTGGTAAGGCGGGGGACTGCAAATCCTTTTTCCCCAGTTCAAATCCGGGTGTCGCCTGATCAACAAAAAACTAGAAATCTCTTCTTCTCTTCTGTTATGCTGATATAACTCGCAGAGTTCTTCCCCGGTAGAAGCAGAGGAAAGAGACTGTTGATACTTTGTTTGATTCTAAGCATAAAGAAAAGATTGTGAATCCTCGTTCGCATCTAGGATTCAAGGAAATATTCTAATCTACTGGTAGAGGGGCTATCAAGACTTGACAATTCCCTTCTATTACTAAGGGAGTGTCTAATGACTGGACCTTGAATCGGATTGTAGAGCCTGATAGGAAATTCAATTAATAGTTAATAGTTTTGGAGGGGGGCGAAGTTGCTTTATATACGACGGACTCGCGAGAATCTCTGCGTGCTCAGGTATCCAATCAATATTAGATTGGATGGATAATTAAACTCTTATAGAAAAAGGGGCAAAAAGAAAGAATTTATTTTCGGCAACCCCTAGTCAAAACCCCTGTTTCACAGCGATAATCGGGAAAGGGGGTACGGATTAGATCAAATGGGGAGATAGAGGTCTGTAATAGATAGTGATTTCTCTTTTTTAGTGATTTTTCCCCTTCCGTTTTTACTTACGAAGGTCACCAAAACAAAAAAAGAATAGGCCTTATTATTCTTATTCCTACATGTTCCCATTCCCTTGGGATGTTACTACGTATTTTGCTTGTGTTTAATCTTTCCGGATTCGAAATCATAATCGATTTATTGGATTGGTTTCTCAATAGTGTTCGGGCAGAATCCCTTTTTGACTCTGCGCCATTGATTCCACTATTATTAGTGAGAAATAATTCCTTCGTATTTATAGAGATAGGGGACATAATTCACATGGATATAGTAAGTCTCGCTTGGGCTGCTTTAATGGTAGTCTTTACATTTTCCCTTTCACTCGTAGTGTGGGGAAGAAGTGGGCTCTAGAAGTACTACTAATTGAGTTGAGGAATCAAACCGTATCAATTGTTTTATAGATCGTTCTGCAACACGTTTTGAACTATTTAAAATAAAAACCTCTGAATTTCGAATCCCATTGGATTCCAATGGAATAATCTATGATATGAATCATACTCTTTCAATCAAAGAGATATTTCAGCGATTCCCGTGTTTCTATTTCGAAAAGAAAGGAGGATTCAGATGATTGGAAATTTATTCCAACCTAAAATTCTTCCGAAATTTTCTATTTCAATAAAAGGAATGGGCTCTTACTATCTTTATAGATGGATACGAAGACCGGACCTTTTTTTTTATTTTTTGCCTCTTTACTGTTCAAAGACGAGGTCGTTTTGTTAAGTGTATACGCACTTTCTATGAGAAATGATATAGAGATAGTGGTTGTCTAACGAGAGACTATGCAATAATAAGATCTTGCCTCGGGCGAGTCACATATTGGGCAGTTACCGCTTGGTTTTAAATTTGAGAAAGGCGATTTAGGCTTTATCAACTTATTTCATATCATGGTTCGGGCGTTAAAAATCGGTGAGGTTTACTCTTCCTTATTAGTAAAAGGAAAGCAATTAGAATCCTAAGATAAGAATTATTTCAGATTGATCGGAACAAATAGATGTAGCAAATTGGGTGTTATGTCAATTCCATCCAATATATGGAATTAATATACACATATATGAAGAGAATATTGTATATAGAAACTTAATCCTTTATCTTTATTCTAGATTACACCCTTATAGACTATATAGACTAAGAGATAGATAGTATGGTAGAAAGAAATAGATGAATCCTTCTTTCTACCATACTATCTATCTCTTAGAATACTGCCGATTATAGTCCGCTCATTTCATTTAAGTTAAGACGTGAAATTGGAATCCTTTTCATTTGACTTCGTCAATTTTTGATAAGAACTCAGAAGGAAAGTTTCATTCAAATTCATTTGAAAATTCAATTGAATTAATCATTTTGACTGACTGTTTTTACATAAATGATAAGTAGAAAAGCGGTAGGAACTAGAATGAATAGTGCAGTAGCAATAAATGCAAGAATATTGACTTCCATAATCTCATCGGTTTTTTACTTCGCAATAACTCGGGATTTAATCCCCTAGAGATGATAAATCTTTCGTCTGTAAATTCAATGAATGAATTACCTCTCGATGATCTTGAATCGGATCAATATCATGAATAACAATATCTGATCTATCAAATCAATTCGTCGTCGAGACTTGAATAGTATAACATAGGAAGTTCTTTTATCCATACCGAATCAAAATTTGGACTCCTGACCCAATCAATCCAAAATTCCTTTATTTATCATCCGTTTCCTTGTTTTTTTCTATAACTTACCTTGCGTCTTCCTTGGACAATCATCTGATGAAGGATCATCAGGTTGTCTTTCCACTTCGATTAATCACATAGTTACAAACCTAAACAAAGAATAAAAGCGAAATGGAAAAATAGGAAAGAAAAAAGAAATAAAGACTCCTTTTTGCTTTGGGAATGAAAGTATGCCCCCCGACACCCTTTACTAGTTCATAGAAAGGGAAAAATGAATTGATGTATTTAGTGGATATTGGATCCGTCGGGACTGGCGGGGCTCGAACCCGCAGCTTCCGCCTTGACAGGGCGGTGCTCTGACCAATTGAACTACAATCCCAGGGCAATAAGGGATCTAGCAGAAAATTTGATTCTTTTTTATCTTCGTATGGGGTATTTCTGAAGGACAAGGGGGGTTATACCATCTCATGGTAGATTGGCGAATTATTGGGCCGAGCTGGATTTGAACCAGCGTAGACATATTGCCAACGAATTTACAGTCCGTCCCCATTAACCGCTCGGGCATCGACCCAGGAAGAATCAATTTTAGGCTTATTGGTAATCCATGATCAACTTCCTTTCGTAGTACCCTACCCCCAGGGGAATTCGAATCCCCGCTGCCTCCTTGAAAGAGAGATGTCCTAAACCACTAGACGATGGGGGCCGACTTGCCCAACTGCCCTCATACTATGATCATAGTATGATCAGTTTTTTGAAATTGTCAATATAATGGAATGATATGATTAGATCCGGGGTATCTTTCCGTTTTTCGGAATTGTCTAGAATTTTTTGATTCGTCATTCATATTCATGAATCGTTCATTAGAATCGACATTCTCTATATAAATCTACTAAAATCAATCTAGTAAGCGGGATCAAGAAGTTATCGAAAATTTTCTCTAAGACTTTAGTTCCAGGGGACAAGTAGAATCTCTTCATCACATGATTCGATGAAATATCTTGAAATTGATTTTATGTCGAATTGGTAAGTGTACATGTATGTTATGTATCAATCAAGTGAATTTTGTTTTGATAGGGATGATCTCATTAGGGCCGGTTTCATTTTACCCTAGACTTGCTAGGCAAATCCATTTGATTATTCAAAAATCAGCCACTAGCCACTATGAGCCTACTGCATATACTTATATATATAATATATGTGCATATAGAGATTTTATCTACATAGGGACTCGTTCGGAAATAAAATCAAATAAGCCCTTTTAACTCAGTGGTAGAGTAACGCCATGGTAAGGCGTAAGTCATCGGTTCAAATCCGATAAGGGGCTTTTCTTTTTTTCATAAAAGTCCAGTCATAGTGTTCAGAAAATAGAGATATTTTTTTATTTGGAATACAAAAGGAACTAACCAGGATAATACGTTATTATTATACTGCGTTAGATTCTAGTAGTTCTAGTTAGAAAGTGGAACGTTTGTTCGGTCAATTTTCATTATTATGAATAATCATAAGTCGACTCAAAGATCCCTATTTTCCATTATACCAATCAAATCCGTTGGGAAGATTCGAAATCAACAAAACAAAAGAAAAAGTAAGTGGACCTGACCCATTTAATTATGACCATATCCGCTATTCTGATATTAAAATTCGATAGAGATGAAATTTGAATTAGAACAATTGACCCACCTCCTTTTTTGAATTTCATTTCTTTGGACTTCGAAAGAATTTGTCGATATTTCCGATTCAATCTTCTTGTTCCTAGATTTTCTATGGGAATAAATTG
>NC_016433.2:70000-72500 GCF_000512975.1 Sesamum indicum
CGAATTACTCCGTTTATCCGAGTGATCCACAAACGACGAAAATTTCTCTTTTGCTTATCCCTATCTCGATCAGCCGAAAACAAAGCTCTTATTTTCTGTTGAGTAATAGTTCGAGTAAGTCTTGAATGAGCCCCTCGAAAACTTGATGCAAATAAACGAATTTTTGTTCTACGTCTCCGAGCTATATATCCGCGTTTAATTCTGGTCATTGAATAAATCAAACTTTGACGAATAACTAATTGATTTCTTTTCTTTCAGTTATTATTTTCCCCGCCTTGGTCTATTAATAACCAAACGGATTTTTCCAATGTATAAAATACAAATTCCAATGGCTTTGGCTACTATAACCTTCCCGACCACGATTTTTTCTTTTTTTAGGTATTTTACTGCGAAATACGAAAGAAATAAGAAATTTTCTTTTGCTAGGTGTCAAAAATATAGTCAATAAAAAAAAGATTAAATGGATAAAGAAATAGTGGGTTCCATCGTTTCTATGGTTACTTCTTAAACGGTGAGGTCTTCTCTATACACCGGAGCCTTTACTTCATTTAATCAATGTTATTGGGAACTTGTATAGTTCACACCACACTCTTTGGCTCTACCCATGAATTATCCAGTAACAGGTCTTTCACAATCAGACCCACTTATACAGTAACGGTATTTAATTCTGAAAGTTAGCTGGGTAGCTGACCCTCGTAGTCCGTTCTTGACCGAGTAAGAACTTCATTTTTATGTTTTTTTTGAATTTCAATAAGATTTCCTCCGCTTAATGGATAACCATTTGCTACCAATGGAGAATTGCTTCTCATCTTAAATTCAGGTGATTGGGTTTGCACCAATGGAAACCATAAACTTTATACACAATAGAGGGATCGATTTGCTTATTTTTAGATAGCGAATGGAGTTCCTTCTTCCATTCTATCCTATTCATTGGTACTGATCATTCATACTGGAAAGCGGTTTTCTTGCTTTTTTTGTGTCAGCTCATGATCTAAACGAGTCGCACATACACCCTAGTACATGTTCCTCGACGCTGAGGACATCCCCGAAGAGCGGGGGATTTCGTGACATTTCGAATTGGCTGTCTTGCATTTCTAATAAGTTGTTTAATAGTTGGCATGTTGAATGATATACATAATGGGCTGGTTTAGATTGATCCTAACCGGATGATTATGAATTTATTCTATTTAATAGAATAGTAAACTCGGAGATAAAATCTCAAATCACGGATTTGCACAAAATCCATTTTTTTTTTCATTCAACTGCTACAAGATCAACAATTCCATAAGCTTTGGCTTCTGTTGCTGACATAAAAACGTCTCTTTCCATGTCTTCAGATACAACCCATAATGGTTTGCCCGTCCTTTCTACATAAACCCTTGTGAGGGTTTCGCGTATTTTCAGCAGTTCTTCCGCTTCCAGGATAAATTCTCCCGCTTGCGCCTCATAAAAAGAACTAGCAGGTTGATGGATCATTACCCTGATGATAGAAAGGTTCTCTATCTGGTGTGATGAAACGAACAGAAAAGAAAGATAAAGAATAATAGGAAAAAAGATAGAATTGAACAACCGTACGGGCATCATTTTTTGTGCATTGCATACGGCTCTACAATCAAATTGACCCTTACTTTCCATTCAAGAAAGATAAAAAATCTATCATCCCCAGATGGGTAAATGATCAAATTGCCACCCTTCCTTTCGTAGGAGTTAAAAAATACTATGATGGCTCCGTTGCTTTCTATTTTAAAATGGATTCTTTTTTTGTCTTTGATTCAGCAATCCCAAAGTTTCTTTTTGATCCAACCAAAAAAGGAAAAATCTTGTTTTTTTTTCGCACTCTTTTTTTTATAACATAAATATTGTTAAGAGCCCTTCGGTGTGAAAACAAAAGTGTTTGTGACGCTGAATTGGACTCCCGATAGCCAAGAGAAAATCGGAAATACCTTTTATCTCATACTACTCTCTCGATACATAATCGAATCTTTTGAAAAGAAAACAATACAAAATTTTTGCATATCGAATTCGAAGTGCCATGCTATTATTACTTAATATTCATATGGCGAAGGCATAGTTTTCTTTTTTCTCTCAAATAAAAAAACCTCATTGGCGCCAAGCGTGAGGGAATGCTAGACGTTTGGTAATTTCTCCTCCAACCAGGATAAAAGATCCCATTGACGCGGCTAATCCTATGCATATTGTATGGACGTCTGGTCGCACAAATTGCATAGTATCATAAATACCTACTCCAGATATTACCCATCCGCCAGGAGAGTTTATAAACAAATACAGATCTTTGGTATCATCCTCAATACTGAGATATACCATAAGACCCATAAGTTGATTCGAGATCTCGCTCTGAACTTCTTGTCCTAAAAAAAGTAATCTTTCTCGATAAAGTCGGTTGAGTAGGGTAAAATTGTATCCCTTAAGAACCGTACATGCACCTTTTGATGCATACGGTTCAAAAAAAAAATTGCGAAAAAAAAGAATCAATGTATAG
>NC_016433.2:80000-82500 GCF_000512975.1 Sesamum indicum
GATTCAACACACTTCCACTGTAGTGTCCGAGTAGATACTGTTACTTTCTCTCGAACCATAGTAATATTTTTTAATTTGATTGAATTATTTATTTCTCTTGTTTCTCTGGAAATTTCTTCACTGTTCATTTCTACACACGTCTTTTTTTCGGAGGTCTACAGCCATTATGTGGCATAGGGGTTACATCCCGTACAAAAGTTAATAGTATACCACTTCTACGAATAGCTCGTAATGCTGCGTCTCTTCCGAGACCGGGACCTTTTATCATGACTTCGGCTCGTTGCATACCTTGATCCACTACTGTACGAATAGCATTTGATGCTGCAGTTTGAGCGGCAAAGGGTGTCCCTCTTCTCGTACCCTTGAATCCACAAGTACCGGCCGAGGACCAGGAAACCACCCGACCCCGGACATCTGTAACTGTGACAATGGTATTATTGAAACTTGCTTGAACATGAATAACTCCCTTTGGTATTCTACGTGCACTCTTACGTGAACCAATACGTACATTCCTACGTGAACCAGTTCTCGGTATAGCTTTGGCCATATTGTATCATCTCATAAGTATGAGTCAGAAATATATGGATATATCCATTTCATGTCAAAAGAGATTCTTTATTTGTACATTGAGCCCTTTAGCGAGTCTGACTATCCTTGTCTTTGTTTATGTCTCGGGTTGGAACAAATTACTATAATGCGCCCCCGCCTACGGATTAGTCGACATTTTTCACAAATTTTACGAACGGAAGCTCTTATTTTCATATTTGTCATTCCTTATCTTAATTCTGAATCTACTTCTTGGTAGAAAATAAGTTTCTTGCAATTTTTGATCTCGAATCGTATTGAATAAAAACCACCTAATCTTTCGAATCCTTGTTTCGGAGTCGATAAATTATACGTCCTCTGGTTGAATCATAACGACTTACTTCAATTTTGACTTTATCTCCTGGCAGTATCCGTATAAAACTACGTCGGATCTTTCCTGAAACATAACCTAGAATCAGATCTTCATTATCTAACCGAACCCGGAACATGCCATTTGGCAGCGATTCGGTAATTAAACCTTCATGAATCCATTTTTTTTCTTTCATTTCAGGTAAAGCCCCCTTGAAGTATCAACTAATGGAGGAGAAAAGATATTAGACAACTCACCCCCTTTCTTTTTTTTTTTACAAATAGGAAGAGGTTTCGGATCCCATTTGGATATTAAAAGGATTACCATATATAACACAAAATTTCTCCGCCGATTCCTTCTAGTCGAGCCTCCCGGTCTGTCATTATACCTCGCGAAGTAGAAAGAATTACAATTCCCATTCCACCTAAAATTCTAGGAATTCGTTGCGAGTTACAATAGATTCGTAGACCGGGTCGACTGATCCTTTTTAAATTTAAAAAATTTCTATAGGGTCTTTTCCTATTCCTTCTATGTCGCAAGGTTAAAACCAAAAAATATTTATTTTTTTCTTGATGTTTTCTGACGTTTTCGATAAAACCTTCTCGGAAAAGTATTTTAACAATATTTTCGGTAATATTAGTGGATGCTATGCGAACAACTCTTTTTTTATCCATATCAGCATTTCGTATAGAGGTTATTATCTCAGCAATAGTGTCTCTACCCATGATGAACTAAAATTATTGGTGCCTCAAAATTGGATATAATCAACATGTTTTTCTTTTTTCTTTATTGGTTTATGAATATGAATTTTTCAAGGTATATGCGTGAGACACAATCTACGAATTAATCTAGTTCTGAATTTATTTCTTTCAAATACGCAAAAGATATCGCGATCTCATTTTATTTTATAATACCTCGGGAGCTAATGAAACTATTTTAGTAAAATTTAATTGTCTCAATTCCCGGGGGATTGCACCAAAAATTCGAGTTCCTTTTGGATTTCCTTCTTGATCAATCACAACTGCAGCATTGTCATCATATCGTATTATCATACCGCTGTCACGTTTAAGTTCTTTACAGGTACGAACAATTACAGCTCGGACTACTTCTGATTTTTCTAGGGGCATATTTGGTACTGCTTCTTTGATCACAGCAACAATAACGTCACCAATATGAGCATATCGACGATTACTAGCTCCTATGATTCGAATACACATCAATTCTCGAGCCCCGCTGTTATCCGCTACATTTAAATGGGTCTGAGGTTGAATCATATCAATTTTTTAGTCTATTCTTCCAATGCAAAGGATGAAGAAAATAAAAGAAATATTGTTTGTCCAAAAAAAGAAACCTGCGGTTTTGTTTCATCCCCAAGACTCATTTCTGTCGGTTCTACATTTTTATCCTTTATCCCGAAATAATAAATTGAGTTCGTATAGGCATTTTGGATGCTGCTATTAAAATAGCCCTTCTAGCTATATTTTCGGTTACTCCACCCATTTCATATAGTATTCGCCCCGGTTTAACAACAGCTACCCAATATTCAGGGGATCCTTTTCCCGAACCCATACGTGTTTCAGCAGGTCTTACTGTAACTGGTTTGTC
>NC_016433.2:112500-127500 GCF_000512975.1 Sesamum indicum
AAAATACTCGGAAAAGCCCACATACGACGAAGCTTTTTTGTTGCTGTCGGAAAAAGAAGAAGTCCCACTCCTATTAACACAGGAACTGGAAGTGGAACGAAAGGTATGATCCACGCATATTGATATGTCTGTTCCATAAAAAAGTTTTTAAATTCTTAATTAATATTAATTATTTCCGATTCACCGGACCTTACCTCTTTTGAAAGGAGTCAATAAAAAAATGAAGATATGCACTAACTAATTTCAATAAATAGAATTTTTGAATTTTTCGTTCTTTTTACTTTTTCTTTCTTGTTAAATACTTCAAATATTCAAATCAAGAAGTTACAATTGGTCAAATCATATGAAAGAAAGAGATTAATTACTAGTCTCCTTCGAATTTGAAAATTCAAGTCAAATGAGGCCTATTTTTCCCGAGTTTGACAAGTTATTAAAAAAAAAGAAGAATGCTCTTTTTTTTTCTATTTTTAAAAATAGTTTATGCAATTTTCCCATATTTTTCACCCATCTTATCTATTCTTTTTTCTTTTTAGAAAAAAAATATTATCTAGAAAAGATATACACAATGAATTAGAAAAGCGCAGATTCTTTTTGAACAATAGATGTCTTTCACATCCAGCTATACCAATGAGTAATCTCTTAATTTTTATTTAAATGGCAGTTCCAAAAAAACGTACTTCTGCATCAAAAAAGCGTATTCGTAAAAATTTTTGGAAAAGGAAGGGGTATTGGGCAGCGTTAAAAGCGTTTTCTTTAGGGAAATCTCTTTCTACCGGGAATTCAAAAAGTTTTTTTGTGCGAAAAACAAATAAAATAAGAAATAAAACATAACACGTTGAAATAATCTGAATCGGCCTGACTCAAAAATTGACCCATTTCATTTCAAAATCCAATTCCCAATTTCCATTCCCTCTTGGGTTAATCAATAGGAAATGGAATTCGTTCCGCTCTTAGAATATGTAGAATAAGAATTCTTCTGTTTACCTTACCGAATTCGAAAAAAAAGAATACTTTATTTTTGTTGACAAAAAAGACAAGATACTCAATTTTTTTTAGTATATTTTATCATTTCCAAGGTGGGGAGTATTATTTTCCCCATCAACCTATTTGTTACAATAATATAAGGTTTTCTTTTTCCTATAGATCGACTTTTTCTCTACAGAAGGGCCGATAGAAAATCTTTCGTTACTAAAAGCATTGAAACTAATTGATTCAAATTCGAAACCCTTTTGTGTAACTTTCTTACTTTTTGATTTTCTCTGAATTCCTATATAGACCCCCATATATCTTTTCCCATCAATCCGGGCAAAAACACTTAGGGAAGAGATTCTGGATAAATATGTGTCAATTTTTAATGATCCAAAATAGGGTCTTTTTTTTTTTGTTCATTGATTCATTGATCAAATTGATTTTTTGGTTTCACTTTTTGAAATCAAATAAATCAAAAAGAGTTCATTAAAAGAAAAATGTTTTTTGGGGGGTTCTATCCCTTAATTCATAGTAGTACCTGTCTTGTTTTACAAGAGTTCAGGCCGAGGAGAGTATAAAATACACAATAAAACTAAGACCCTAAACTAAAATAATGAACCTTCAAATACCTATTTGAACGAATTTTTATTCATCAATTTGAATCTTTCCTAAAAAATATTGCACCCGATTGAATTCTTAAATCTAGACGATTGCTTATTCATAGGCTATTATGAGTTCAAGACAAGCCGCTATGGTGAAATTGGTAGACACGCTGCTCTTAGGAAGCAGTGCTAGAGCATCTCGGTTCGAGTCCGAGTGGCGGCATGTCATCTCCTAAAAAAAGTAAATAGATCCTATAATGAATTCAATTCCCGATTTCGATTTTATAACTTAGGGAATCCTTTTTTTTATTTTTATGATATTTTCAACCTTAGAGCATATATTAACTCATATTTCTTTTTCGACCGTTTCAATTCTAATTACAATTAATTTGATAACCTTTTTAGTCGATGAAATCGTAAAACTCTATGATTCATCCGAAAAGGGCATGATAATGACTTTTTTCTGTATAACAGGATTATTAATTACTCGTTGGATTTATTCGGGACATTTTCCACTAAGCGATTTATATGAATCATTAATCTTTCTTTCATGGAGTTTTTCCCTTATTCATATAGTTCCGTATTTCAAAAAAAATCAAAATCTTCTAAGCACAATAATTGGCCCAAGTGCGATTTTTACCCAAGGGTTTGCTACTTCAGGTCTTTTAACTGAAATACACGAATCCACAATATTAGTACCCGCTCTTCAATCAGAGTGGCTAATAATGCACGTAAGTATGATGATATTAGGCTATGCGGCCCTTTTATGTGGATCATTATTATCAGTATCACTTCTAGTCATTACAGTTAGAAAAAAGAGAAGGTTTTTTTCTACGAGTTATGGTTTATTAAATTTCAATGAGTCATTTTTTTTTGGTAAAATCGAATACATGAATGAACGAAGTAATGTTTTAGAAAATACTTCTTTTTTTGCTCCAAATCCAAAGAATTATTACAGGTCACAATTGATTCAACAATTGGATTATTGGAGTTATCGGGTTATTAGTCTAGGATTTATCTTTTTAACCATAGGAATTCTTTCTGGAGCAGTATGGGCTAACGAAGCGTGGGGATCCTATTGGAGTTGGGATCCAAAAGAAACTTGGGCTTTTATTACTTGGATCGTATTCGCGATTTATTTACATATTCGAACAAATATAAAATGGGAGGGTAGAAATTCAGCAATTGTCGCGTCTATTGGATTTCTTATAATTTGGATATGCTATTTTGGGGTCAATCTATTAGGAATAGGACTACATAGTTATGGTTCATTTACATTAACATCTAATTGAATTCAAAAAGGGGGTTCTTACCAATAGGAATAGAAAGGTGTACAGCGTATATCAGATAAAAAAACTTTGTGTGAACTGGCGAGAACCCGGTGAATCAAATATTGTAGTGATTCACCGGGTTCTCGCCAGTTCAAATTCATTTTTTTACTTAACGTAAGAGAAGAAGAAAAAGCCTTCTTTTTGTCATTGTACAACGAACATTTTTTTCAATGATAAGATTTTTTTTATTTTTCTTTTTTTTATGAATAAAAACTATCTATAAAAAAAATTAGATAGAATAACTTCAACCTTTTCAACTGATAGTGAAAGAACAAAATCAGGGTACATACCAATACCTAGTACGGGTAAAAAAATAGAGATCGAAAGAAATAACTCTCGTGGTCCAGAATCAACAAAAAAAGAGTTTGGAACATTAAATATCTTGTATCCATAGAACATCTGTCGTAACATAGATAATAAATAAATAGGAGTTAATATCATTCCAATTGCCATTACAAAAGTAATTAGGAGTTTTGTCATTAAAAGATATTTTGGACTAGTAAGTAGTCCAAAAAAAACTATTAATTCGGCAACAAAACCACTCATACCCGGTAATGCAAGGGAGGCCAGCGAAAAGCTACTGAACATCGTGAATATTTTTGGCATTGGGATAGCTATTCCGCCCATTTCGTCAAGATAAACAAGACGTATTCTATCATAAGTCGTTCCGGCCAAGAAAAAAAGTGCCGCACCAATCAATCCATGCGAGATTATTTGTAAAAGGGCTCCGTTGAGTCCCATATCGGTGATAGAACCAATTCCTATAATTATGAAACCCATATGAGATACAGAGGAATAGGCTATTCTTTTTTTTAAATTCCGTTGACCGAGAGATGTTGAAGCTGCGTAGATTATTTGCATTGCCCCTACTATCATCAACCAAGGAGAAAATATAGAATGAGCATGAGGGAATAATTCCATATTGATCCGAACTAATCCGTACGCTCCCATTTTTAATAAGATTCCGGCTAGAAGCATACAAGTACTATAATGCGCCTCTCCATGGGTATCTGGTAACCATGTATGTAGGGGTATGATTGGCAATTTGACAGCAAAAGCAATAAAAAATCCAATATATAATATTATTTCCAAGGCCACAGGATAGGACTGATTGGCTAATATTTCCAAATTTAATGTTGGTTCAGTAGAACCATATAAACCGATACCCAGAACTCCCATTAAAAGAAAAACAGAACCCCCCGCCGTGTACAAAATAAATTTTGTAGCTGAGTACAGACGTTTTTTTCCTCCCCACATGGATACAAGTAGATAAACGGGAATTAATTCTAACTCCCACATGAGGAAAAAAAGTAAAAGGTCCCGAGAAGAAAATAATCCTATTTGCCCACTGTACATTGCTAACATCAGGAAATTAAATAATCGAGAATCTCGAGTAACTGGCCAAGCCGCTAAAGTAGCTAAAGTAGTGATGAATCCCGTCAGTAAAATGGGTCCTATAGAGAGTCCATCTATTCCCAATCTCCAATGGAAATCAAAAAAATTGATCCATTCATAATCCTCCACCAGTTGGATTAATGGATCATCCGATTGGAAATGATAACAGAATGCATAAGTCGTTAGAAGAAGTTCTAAGATACACATAGATATAGTATACCAACGAATTACTCTATTTCCTCTATGTGGAAGAAAGAAAATTAAGGAACCCGCAAATATTGGCAAAACTACAATTATTGTTAAGCAAGGAAAATGATTCGTGGTAAAGACAAGATACACTTGGGCCAGAAAAATCCGTGCTCAAAATAAAATTCAACTATTTTGAGCACGGATTTTGTCGGTAAAAAAAAAGAAAATGGATTCAAGTAGAGTTTTATGGAACGTATCAATAAGCTAGACCCATACTGCGAGTTGTTTCATGCCATAAATAAACTCGAACACTCAAGAAATCCGTTGGACAGGCGGATTCACATCGCTTACAACCAACACAGTCCTCGGTTCTTGGAGCAGAAGCGATTTGTTTAGCTTTACATCCGTCCCAGGGTATCATTTCTAATACATCGGTAGGGCACGCGCGGACACATTGAGTACATCCTATACATGTATCATAAATCTTTACTGAATGTGACATTGGATCTATACATTTTTGAACGTCATAAAATTTCGGTCTAGTAAACTAACTTCTAAATAAATCCTATATTTAGATACCAGACGAATCAATGAGTGATCAGAATCAATCTACTTCCGAATTGGTTTATGAGCAAGGGCCAAAATACTTTGATTTCTTATGTTTTTGCAACCACGATCATACCTTACCCGTATCAAACCTGCTAATTTGAATGAATTTATGAATATTCAAATTTCCATTTATATGATTAATACTATTTATTCAACAAATTTGATTGGTTAATACGAGTTGATTTTCTGTTACGATAAATTGATGAAACAATAGCCGGTCCAATAGCTGCTTCAGCGGCTGCAATAGCTATAACAAAAATTGAGAAAATGTCTCCTCTTAATTGACGATTATCAAAAATATCAGAAAATGTTACAAAATTGATATTAACTGAATTTAATATAAGTTCAAGACACATAAGGGCTCTAACCATATTTCGACTTGTGATCAATCCATAGATACCAATAGAAAATAAATAGGCACTCAAAACAAGTATATGTTCGAGCATCATTAACCAACTCCTTATCAATCTTGATTCATATTCATTTCAATCTGAACAATAATTCAATCGATTCGATTCTAACAAGTATGGAACAAAATAAGGGAATAGATCGATAGAAAACTAAAGTTTTTCTATTCTATTTTCATTTTAGACAGGAATTCAAATTAAATAAAGGATTATAACATTCTTTTTCTGTTGATTCTATTTGCCTTACTCATTTTAAAAATTTATTATTTATTGACGAGCTATAGCAATTGCACCTATTAAAGCGACTAAAAGAATTATTGAAATGAGTTCAAATGGAAGAAAAAAATCTGTTGATAAATGAATTCCAATTTGTTGACTATTACTTATCAAATCTTGCTCTAGAATCTGATTTGATTTTGTAGTCCAAATGATCCCATACCAGGACGTATCTAGAATAGTAGTAATTAGTGAAATAAAAAGACTTGTACAAACGATTGAAGTAACTCCATCCCCAACGGTCCAAAGATGAAAATCTTTGTAATATTCTGAACCATTCATGAACATCACAGCAAAAATGATTAAAACATTTATAGCTCCTACATAAATAAGGAGCTGCGCAGCAGCTACAAAATACGAGTTCGATAAAATATAGAATAAGGATATACAAAAAAGAACCAATCCCAATGAAAAGGCCGAATAAATTGGATTCGGAAGTAATACTACTGCCAGACTTCCTAATATAAGACCCGATCCCAGAAAGACTAAAAGAAAATCATGTATTGGTCCAGGTAAATCCATTTGATTTTATAGAAAAAATAAATCGAAATATTTCATGCCTTTGTTGACCTGACCAGGAAAGAAGTTATCCTGAAAAATAGGATAATTCTTAATTGAATGAAATTTGAATGGGGGTGGTGTGGATTGATGTAGATACAGTTAGTGGGCTACTCTTATTCTCGAAAGCAGAGGTTGAAACTATATATTTTGAAATCATTATTCGAATAGAAATCGATTTTCAATGAAAATGAAGCCACGATTCTCGCCAACCGACCGTTCGTTTGTATTGACCAAGCAAAAACCTCATTCCTTTAGATCCAAAAGCTATTTTGATTTTGAATTTGTAAATGTTTTTTGAATCAAGGTTTTTATACATTTTTTATTTGAGGTGAATTCGAAGAAATTGTTCGAATTGTGTAATCGTCAATTATTGACACCGGTAACCGACCTAAAGCAATTTGATTATAATTCAATTCGTGACGATCATAAGTAGAAAGTTCATATTCTTCAGTCATTGATAAACAATTTGTTGGACAATACTCAACGCAATTACCACAAAATATACAGATTCCAAAATCAATACTGTAATTAAGTAATCGTTTCTTTCGAATATTAGTCTCCAATTTCCAATCAACAACGGGTAGATCTATAGGACATACACGAACACATACTTCACAAGCAATGCATTTATCAAATTCAAAATGGATTCGGCCTCGGAAACGTTCCGATGTGATCAATTTTTCGTAGGGGTATTGAATAGTTACAGGTAAACGATTCGCGTGGGACAAGGTAATCATGAAACCTTGACCAATGTACCTGGCAGCTCGTATTGTTTGTTGACCAGAATTCAAGAACTGAGTTAGCATAGGGAACATATCTGAATAGCTATAAATAATTTTACTTGTTTCTTTCTCTTGTTTGAGACAAGTTGTGAAGATAGAATATTCTATTCCTTTACAGTGAAAGAAGTTGGGACGAAGTTGTTAATAATAGATTACCTAGAGAAATAGGTAAAAGAAATTTCCATCCAAGATTTAATAGTTGGTCCATTCTCAGTCTCGGTAAAGTCCATCTTGTTGCAATAGAAATGAACAAGAACAAATAAGTTTTAGCTAATGTAATAAAGATACTGATTATTGTTCCAAAAACTTGACTTCTTTTATTTATGTCAAAAAGCTCAGGAACGAATATATATGGAATAGAAAGATTCCAACCCCCCAAGTAAAGAACTGTTACAAATAATGAAGAAACTAGTAGATTTAGATACGAAGCAACGTAAAATAAACCAAATTTGATACCTGAATATTCGGTTTGATAACCTGCTACTAATTCTTCTTCTGCTTCTGGTAAATCAAAGGGTAATCTCTCACACTCGGCTAGAGAAGAAATTAGAAAAACGATAAACCCTATAGGTTGACGCCACAAATTCCATCCCCAAAAACCATATTTTGACTGCGCTTCAACTATATCAACTGTACTTGAACTGTTAGATAATCATAGTCGATGATAACATCACTGTTCCCGTCGCTATTACAGAACCGTACATGAGATTTTCACCTCATACGGCTCCTCATAGGTCACAAATAAATCTAAGGACCTTTCGGCATTATTTATTTTGATGTGTTTGTAGGATCGATAGAGAGTCAAACTCTTATCCTAAGGCCTAGAATTAGACCAATGGAATTCTGTCTGCTAGATTTATAATAAAAAAGTGCTTCTGAATTGATCTCATCTTTTAAGAATTTTCATTTTTCTTTGTTGATTAATAACTTTATCCTTGAATAAAAAAAAAGACTTTTTTTATAGGAATATCACATAGATATTTCAACCTATCGTTTTTAATTACGAAAAAGAATTAGACATTACATTATATAACAAGAATTGTATTTCTCTAAATAAAATGGAAATACTTTTGAATAAACAAAAGGAGATCTTTTTGTTTTTGCAATTCTAGTCTTTCGATTGTATTTCGTTCCTATTCTCCTTTCTCAGAAAAAGGGACATTACCCAAAGTAAAAGATTTCTTCGTTCTTGATAGTTATTTACTTAATCGGTGGATAGGAACATACTCTGGATCGAAATCGCGGGGAGTACTTCTTAATCATTTCTACCAACTTAAAGCCCCAATTCGCATTACTTTTCTATAAAGAAATATCCTGTTGGATAATTTACAGAATCTCTATTACTAATCCTTTGTGTATCTTGGTCTTCCTAACCATCCACTCATTTTTTTGAATCTCTCATTAGGGTAATACATCTATGGTAATAGATAATAAAAACCCCATACAGTTGATCTTTTGAACCCGCTTCAAGCCATGATGACTAATCAAGAAATCTTGGGGTAAACAGTCTCGACTGCTTATGTTTACTTTCACTTAATTCTTGTACATAGGAAATGAGATTGAATTCCTTTAACAGCAAATTTGTAAGCTGTTTTATTTCACTCATATAACTATCTGGTTTAGTTCATCAACCCCAATGATGAATAAAAAAAAAATAGATATTCCACTCATTCAATTTTCTTGCTAGAAAGAAAAGAAATAGGGGAAATTTTATGTCTCACCGAATCACACGTAGAGATATTGATAATACACATAGAGTTAATGGTATTTCATAACTAATTGATTGAGCAGCAGCCCTTAATCCACCTAAAAAGGAATATTTATTATTTGATCCATATCCTGACATAAGAAGTCCAATGGGAGCAAGACTTGAAACGGCGATCCATAAAAAAACACCGATACTAAGATCGGCTAGAATAAAGCGATAACTAAAAGGAATTACTGAATAGCTTAGTAAAATGGATATGACTGCTATGGATGGCCCGATACTGAATAAACGAGTATCTCCTCTAGATGGAAGAAGATTCTCTTTGAAAAGTAGTTTTGTACCATCTGCTAGAGCTTGAAGAATTCCCAAAGGCCCGGCGTATTCGGGTCCAATACGTTGTTGTATCCCTGCAGATATTTCTCTTTCTAACCAAACAATTACTAGTACACCTAGTGTGATTCCTAATACAAGAGTCAAAATAGGGACAAACATCCATATGATCCCATAGACTTCTTTTAAGGATTCAAATCTGGAAAAAGAATTGATAGCTTGTATTTCTGTTGTATCAATTATCATTTCAACGATCAACTTCTCCCATAATGATATCTATGCTACCTAATATCGTCATAATATCAGCCAATTTCATTCTTTTAACTAACTGAGGAAGAATTTGCAAGTTGATAAAACCCGGTGGGCGAATTTTCCATCTCCAAGGAAAAACACTCTGATCTCCTATCAGAAAAATTCCCAATTCCCCTTTTGGTGCTTCGACTCTTACATAAAGTTCTTGCTTGGACAATTCAAAAGTTGGAGAAGGTTTTTTACTAATAAATCGATATTCAAAATCATTCCATTCAGGGTCTTTTATTCTATCAAAGCGTCGGATTTCTAAATTCTCATAGGGTCCCCCTGGAATTCCTTCCAGAGCCTGTTGGATAATTTTTATGGATTCTGTCATTTCACTGATTCGTACTAAATACCGAGCTAATGAATCCCCTTCTTTTTGCCATTGGATCTCCCAATCAAATTCGTCGTAACACTCATAACGATCAACTTTACGAAGATCCCATTGTATTCCGGAAGCTCGTAGCATTGGTCCTGATAAACCCCAATTTAGTGCTTCTTCTGCGCCAATAATGCCTACGCCTTCAACCCGTTCTAAAAAAATAGGATTCCGTGTAATAAGCTTTTGATATTCAGCAACCCCGGTTAAAAAATAATCGCAAAAATCCAAACATTTATCTATCCAACCATAAGGTAGATCAGCAGCGACTCCTCCGATACGAAAATAATTATGCATCATGCGCATACCGGTAGCAGCTTCGAATAGGTCATATATCAATTCTCGTTCTCGAAAAATATAGAAGAAAGGGGTCTGTGCCCCAATATCTGCCATAAAAGGGCCAAGCCATAACAAATGGGAAGCGATACGACTCAACTCCAACATAATAGCTCTGATATAGCTAGCCCTTTTAGGTACTTGAATATTGCCTAGCTGTTCGGGTCCATTTACGGTTATTGCTTCTGTGAACATAGTAGCTAAATAATCCCAACGCGTTACATAAGGCAAATATTGTATAATTGTTCGATTTTCCGCAATTTTCTCCATCCCTCTATGTAAATAACCCAATATTGGTTCACAGTCAATAACATCTTCACCATCGAGAGTAACGATCAGTCGAAGAACACCATGCATTGATGGGTGGTGAGGGCCCATATTGACTATCATGAGGTCTTTTCTTGTAGTTGGTGCAATCATAAGTTTTTTCCCGAGTCATTCTTCCATGGATTGCTGAAAGTAAAAAGAAGTTCATCAAAATTTAAACGACTAAGTTCAAACGGTATCACGCTTTAAATTAACGAGTTTTTCTCTCTCGAATATCCAACTCACCAATTAATTCTTTATAGCGTCCTCTATTTTTTTTTGACAAATAGGCCAGCAGTCGTTGACGTTTTCCCAAAATTTTTCGCAAACCTCTCTGAGATGAGGAGTCTTTTTTGTGTAATTCCAAATGTGAAGTAAGTCTCCTTATTTTAGTGGTGAAACTGAATACTTGAAATTCAACAGATCCTCTGTTTTCTTCGTTTTCTTTTTGAGAAATAACCGAACTGAATGAATTTTTGACCATAAAAAAAATTCCCCCTTCCCCTTTTTACAGATATGGATTTTACCGATCAGTAATAATAATGCCATTAATTTGAATGTGGTATATTCTAATCCGAATTTCTTTATGAACTCCTAATTTTCTGAATTCAAATCAATCAATCCAATTTCAAGATAGGGATAGAAAAGGGTTGGTACATTTTCGCATTGAAGAATTTAGACCTAAAATGAAGAGGGGTTCTGTTGATTCATTTAGAGATCTAATTGAGACATTATTCATTTAATATTGGAGACTAGAATGAAATGTGAGACAAGACATGGGATCTGTGTATTTCTTTGCTTTCATATACCCTATATATAATATAGGGTATAGGATAGATAGAAAAAGTGTATTATCCACGAATTTTCAATCGTGGATACATCTGTATCCTTAACATACTGAAACGACTGCCATTATTGGTATCAAACCAATAACGATTCATACAAGCTAAATCTTCTAATCGAAAATTAGGCCAAAGAAAGAGCTTTAATTTCATTAATGGATTTTTCTCTCTATCAAGATGGCTATTGTCATGTGAAACTTGGCTGCTGTTTTTTACGTTCTTTCCGTTCCAAAATACTGGATTTCTATCTACATCATTTCTATTCTTTGAATTGAAACAAATTAGAATTCTCAATTTTCTACGACGTCTAAACGATAAAATATTTTCAGGAACAAGTAAATCAAAACGATTCTTAGAAAGATATCTTTGCTCTTGGTATTTTAGATTGGTTTGGTGCTTATTCTTATGAACCAACGAAATACCTATGGTTTGATACATAATAAATTGTCCATCTTTTTTTCCAAACAAACGAATGGGTTCTATAATCAATACTCCCTTTTTCATCAATTCTGTAAGAGTTAAATTCTTATGCATCAGCAGAAGCTGTAAACTCATTTCTTTCGTTTGAATCGAGGATAGAGTCATTTTTCTTGGATCTATCAGTCTAAGGAGGAAACAATATACCTTGATATTATCGATCATTCTTTCATTCAAAGTACCGTACCATCTCAATTGAAAAAGCAAATAACCTTTCAGCAACAACTCTAGTTCTGCTTCCGCGATGCTTTTTTTCTTTTTCCCTTTTTTCAGGTCTGATTTTCTTGCATCATTTTCTTCAATATCTTTTTGTTGTGAGAGAGCGGGGCCAAGATTTCTTCCGCTTGTGGGTTCTTTTTCTTCTTGATTTCGCTGTTTTTTATTTGATGCTATCAAAAAACTTCCTTTTTCCTTTTCATTGATCTTTTTATTTTCACTACTATTTTGATTTTCAGTCTGATTCAAATTTAAAAGAAGTAATTTGCTTGGTATAAACCAGGGTTTCGTTTTATATGAATTATAAAGTAACATAAATTCTGGGAAGAACCAAAGTTCGAGATTCGAACTGGTACGCTTTAGAATTTTTTCATTCATTCCCATCCAATCCAAAAATCCTTTTGGGGAGTTTGGTGGATTGATTTCTGGAATCATAAGATAAAAAAGATCTTTTTTCGGAATTTTTTGAGAAATATTAGTACGAATTTGAGTATTTTGATTCCTATTGGGATCGATCGTGATCCAGGCCTCAATATCGACTTTTTGTCTAAGATGAAAATCAATAATTTTCCAGTCAAAATATTTTCTATCGGCCTTTTTTTTCATATATAGAATATCGACCTTTCCTTGAAACGGAGATCTATAAAAAAAGCATTCCGTTTTATTTTCATAATTAAGAAATTTATATGATAAAAGATCATATCTATAGTATTTTTGAAAATTTTCTTTGTGATTAGATAATGAATATCCTTTAAATTCTTTTTGTTTTTTGGAATCAATTAATTGGTCTTTTTCATATGAATGCCATTTTCTTAAATTTTCCTTTTTAGCTATACGACGCCGATGAACTCTATTTCGCCATTTTTCTGGTATTAATCTAGACCATCTGATCTCAGATAAATCGTATTGATAATGTCCTCTTAACCAATTTTTCCATTGATTCATTTCATAACTCCGAAGTTTCTTATCCCCTAATTTCGAAAGAACCATTCCTTGTGTTTCAAAAGAATCCTTTATTTCAGGCTTAAGAAAAAAAGGGAGCCCTTGATATTGAAGAACAGATCTGAATTTATACGAGTTACTAACTTGGATTTGTGATAATTTGAAAAATACATATGCTTGGGACACGTAAGATAGGTCATAAAAAATATGTGAATTTCTTTTACTATTACTAATATTCTCAAGTGACTTTTTTATAGTCGAAATAAACGGAATTGGATTTTTCTTTTTTTTATTAATTCTTTCTTGGTTTCTTTCATTATTGTAAATCGATTTATCAATAATTTTTTTTGTTGATTCAAGAAAAAGTTCTGTATTCATTCTGGGAATATTAATCATAGATAAAAATATATCTGTGTATATTCTTTCAATGAAAAATTTTAAAAAAAGGGGTAGTTTAGAGATTAATCGAGCATTTCTTCTTTTTAATATTTGCCATTTTTCGAATCTTTTAGCATTATAACTTGTTTTGTTAGGACTAAGATTATTTATTCTTAGAGTTACTTTTTTTTTCTCTTTTGTGATTCTTTCTATTTGATTTCGAATTGTACTTGTTCTATCAGTCAGATCCTTGATTTTTTTTTCTGTCAATAAAGAATTTGTCCAACTCGGAGATGCAATTTGACTAAATGATTCGTGAATCATCTGATTGCTGATTATGGAATCTTTTTCTTCTTTAATTTCACTCGATTCATATACTTCTACTTCGCTTAATCGAAATAATAAAATTGGATTTACTTTTGAAAGTTCTTTTATTATTTTTTTTATAAAAATAACACTTTTCATAACCCATTGTTTTGTTTCTTTTGAAACTTTTTCAAGTAATTTTGTTTTTTCTTTGAGAACTATTAGAGCTCGAAAATACTTATTTTTTAATTTTCCAATTTTTTTTTTGAGTTCCTTAAAAATGGGTTTAAAAAAGGAAGGTCGTTGTCGGGGCGACCCAAAAGGAACTTGAGCTTCCATTCCCCAAATTGTTAAAAAACAAAAATCATCTTTTTCTTTTTTCATTAGATCTTTCTGAGAGGATCGTTGTTTCGATTTGTGCCAAGGTTTCAGACAGAAAGGAAATAATATTTTTATCTGAATACCGTCTGTCAACCAATTTCTCGGAAATTCTGTTTCGGATAATGGAACACCATTATAGGTACATTTAACATGCATCTCTCTATTCAATTCCTGGAAATCCTCAGACCACTCAGGACGTTGAAATAGGAATATACGTCCAATATTTTTCGCAATTATCAATGAAGGGAATAGAATATATTTTCTAAAAATAGAGTGAGTTAGTAACATGCAACCTCTTATTCCTTGCGAAAATGGAAGAACGGTATCCCAGAACTCTGCTATCTCTATTCGCGCTTGCTCTTTTATTTTGTTCTTCTCTTCTTTTATTTTGTTCTTCCATTTTTTTTCTTCTATTTTTGCTTGCTCTTCCATTTTTGCTTGCTTTTCTGTATACTCTACAATTTTGAATGCTTTTCCTTTCCCCAACCAATTTCTAAAAATTAGTTTAATCAACCCGGAGATATCAAAAGAAAAAAGATGCAATTTTTTGATTCTGTCCAAAAAAAGAGGGGAATGCGCATTTGTTTGAAACAATTTCCAAATAACTATTTTACGCCTTTGAGCCCGCATAGAACCTTTGATTATATCTCGCTCAAAGTCTGATTGTTGTGAATAGCGTATCAAAGTCACCTCGTCTGTTTCATCGGGCGTATTAGTATCCGTAGTATTAGTATTAGTATTAGTATCAGTGTCCTGCTTGATATCAGTAAAAATTACTACCTGTTTGGCTTTTCTTGAACGAATTTCATGATCTACTGGTACGCCTTCTTGATGTTCTCCCGATTCTTGTTCTAATTCGGTAATTAATTTGTATGACCATCGAGGGACTTTTTTACTGATTTCTTTTATTCTAATCGATTTTGTGTTAATTTTTTCATCATTAGGATTGGTGGATTCTGATTCTCTAACAAATTTACTGATGAA